>NC_057812.1:318304773-318317005 GCF_018294505.1 Triticum aestivum
GGCGCGGGTCGGGCGGCGTCGCGGATCAGGCGCTAGGGTTTGGGGCAGCTCGGGCTGGCTCGGGCCCCGGGCGGCGGCTTATAAGGGCTGCCCCGGGCGGAGTCCCGCTCGGGTACGGCACGGAGTCAGTTCGCTTTTTAAAAAAAATGCGCAGAAAAACAAATAAAAGAAATACTAAACGGACTCCAAAAATCCCAAAATAAATTTCCCCCGACTTCTAAAATCAAGTTGGACAAAGTGAACATTTATTTGGGGCCTAAATGCAATTCTGAAAACGCGCATTTTTCCTAAATTCAAATAAAATAGCAAATAAAACCAAATAAAATCTTATTTGATTTTTTATTAAATCCTCAATATTTCTTTATTTTGGGAAAGTCATTTTATTCCCTCTCTCATATTTTTGCAATATAAATTATTGAAGATAAAATAAATAAAATCAAATGATCCTATTTTCAAAATTTGAGACAACTCAATTATGAAAATAACGAAATCCCCAACTCTCTACGAGGGTCCTTGAGTTGCGAAAAATTTCCAGGATCAACCAAAATGCAATAAATATGATATGCAATGATGATCTAGTGTATAACATTCCAAATTGAAAATTTGGGATGTTACAAGATCTCAATGAAACATCCACACTTTCCACTGCTGCCACCTTAGGTTTAGGATTTTACTGCCTTTTAAGAACCGTGGTAGATCCAAAATTATTGCTCCATCTTGCAAAATCTGTTTGCCCAACACTTAGCCAAATCTGAAGTTCCATAACTACCATGGCAGCTTATACTGCAAACTGTGATCCATCATAAGACACTGAATCTTGTTAAACCTCCACCATACGCTTTATAACCTGCCTGACCCGGCAATATATCTCCGGTTTAACCATGCTTGCTCATAATTTTAATTATGCAACATATATCTTGACGGTTAGACTCTGTCCATCTTAAGAGCAAAATCCTTAATTCGGTAGGTACCATTAGTCTTGTTTTAAGCCGCCAACGCTTCAAAGCTCATCCCGGCTTAATCTGTTAACTGTTCATAGCATTTTACCCTTAAATCCATAGATCGGCTTAATAGCATGATCTTAATACTGTAATGTTTCCTTTTCTTAGGAATTTGTTGTCGAAGATGGTCAAGCCGTCACCGCCTGCAACTGGGCTGTTTCCCGGGTCACCGAGGAAGGCTTGACAGAATATGTCCAAACTGGCGTTTTAGCCAAAAACGAAGTCATCCATTGGGGGGTTCCGGGTAATGAACCTCGTCCTGAGCCTAAAGATGGTGAAGTAGTGTTTTTTATGGATCACATGGACCGGAGCTTCATCCCTCTCGGCTCAAAATTCTTTTGAGATGTGCTGCACTTCTTCAAGCTACATCCATTAGATATCACTCCAAAACTCTGTCTCAAACATCTGCAACTTCCAATTTTTCTATGAGGTGTACCTTCAATAGGAGCCTACCGTAGAATTATTCAGGGAATTCTACTACTTGAACTAGCAAAACGAATTTATGGATGGCCCTAGTCTGGAGCTAGGCGGTTTATCTATACATCGCCGGAAAGAAGACACCTTCTCGGCTGCCAATCTTCCCAGACACCCCAAAGACTGGAACCAGACTTGGTTTTATTGCCAAGATACTTCACTAGAAGGAGAAAATCCCCTGTTGGGTTACCGTGCCAGCCGGCTTAGTAATAGACATCATCTTCCGGACTGTATCAGCACAGCAGAACAGAAAAAATATGTGCCGGTTTTTGCGAAGATGAGGGCTCTGATGGCCAATGATTTGACCAGGATTGATCTAGTCCGCTTTTGGGTTGCCTGGAGAGTCTTGCCTCTAAGCATACGGCCCGATTTAATGTGTGAGTACACCCGCGAGCTAACAGATCCTCAACGCCACTTGAAAACCGAAATGACTGAGGATGACATCATTGAAATGACTAAGACCTGTTGAATGAAAGCTTAGAAGATTGTAGCAAAGTTGGATTGGCCCCTTTCTGCATTCTGAATAAGCCACCAGCTGTGAGTTTTGAATCCAGCTCATACTTGACTCATATTTTCATTTTTGCTGCTAGCTCGTACTCATTCATTGTTTACAGGCCAACTCGCCCTTCTGGGACAAAAAATTGCCCGAAAAACCAAAGAAAACCCGGACAAAGAACAAGGCCACCAAAAGGCCTGCTAAGAAGTCCAACACTACTTAATTATTCAATTTGGATGACAATGACTATTATCAGGATGAAGCGGAGGCTAGCCGTGCAGGTGATGTAGAGGTAATTATTCTTTCCTCCGGCTCAGAACCTCTGCCAACACAGAAAACTCGACAAGCAAGCCGGAAAGTAACATTTTATCACCCTTTAGCTCACTTGGATCCCAACTTTCTTTTGAAGAAGCAGCAACATGAAGCTCGCCGCACAACCCAGAACTGTGGCGGTGGAGTTTTATCCTCCGACTTACCAAACATTCCGGCACCTCGCAAACATCGACCGGAGGTTTCAAACATTTCTGACTTAGATTATCCCAAGGCGGGTCTTTTTCATCAACCTCTTAATCCATATGATTCAAATTATCATGGAACGTCTCATTCCTCCTCCGGCGACTCAACGGGAACTCAAATCCCAGGTTTCAAGACTGTGCCTGGGTAAGGGTATATCCAATCATTCCAACTTCATGCCTGATTGATATGCCGAGATCTCTGTATTTCTTATTCTCAGTGGCCAGGCCAAACTCAGCAAAAAGGCGAAACTGAACAAACCGGCTGACGACTCCAACCTGTCTGATCCGAAAAAACAACAGCTAGAATCCTCTAATCCAATTGCTGAAGCCACCACTGATGACCCGCCACCAGAAGATGACATCACCATGGATCAAATAGATGTCGAACTGGTCATCTCAACACCATCAATCCCCATCAAGCCTAATGAAGATAAAGCTGACGATGTCACCATCACCGATCTTGGTTATACCGCGCCGGGTAACCCCACTACCTTATCCAAGCACATCACCAAGGAGGAAATTTCTGCTGGTGATAAAGGCAAGTAGAAAGTAGACTTAGAAGACTACTCCCAGTTCAGTGCCCAAGAAACCCACTCTGGTTTTTTGAACCGTCTCTACACTAGCCATGATTTTGAAGCCGGCTTAGTCAATTTGATGAAAGAATGTTATGAGGTAATCCAATCACTATTCTCCTCATAATTACCTGTCTATCAGCCGCCAAGTCTATAGGATATGATAAGATTGAATATGTTGTAGACTTTCCAATTGCCATAAAGAACTGAACAACATCACTAGTATCCCCCAAGGGCTGGCTTAAATCATCAAGTTAAGCCGGGACTTTAAGTAGCAGTAATGAACTTCGCATCTGTAGCCCCCAAGAGTCGGTTTAACTACCATAGTTAAACCGGGACTTACCAGCATTGATAAATAAACACTTCAACATATAACCTTGGGAAACCGAATCATATCATTATACCCAAGTCATCATATAAATTCATCTTTGAAAAGAGAAATAGGCATTAGCCCCCAAGTTCCAAGGAAAATACATGTATTGTGCTTGGGACTTCGAAAATATCTTAAGAGCAATAGACATTGGCCGCCAAGTGCCAAGGAAAATACTTGTATTATGCTTGGGACTTCAACAATAATCATACTCATAACACCTTTCCATGTTTGTTTGTATCATGGGCTGGACTGATTGAGAATGATTTGTAGCTCAATGATCTGAAGGCTAACATTAAAACTCAACAATCTGAGACATCCAAGGCCAAGTCAGAACTGAAGACTACTTTAGAAAATATTGAGCCGCTTAAGCAAAACTTCAACACTAATAAGAATGGTTGGGAGACTGAAAAGGCAGATCTATTGAAGAGAGCAGAGGATGCCGAAGTCGCACTTAAGCCGGTGACTGACGAGTTACCCGGTTTAAGGTAGCAGATCAATAACATGTCGTCAACCATCTTGGGTAAGTACGAAACATGACTCCTTTGCATCTCAATAAACATATTATAAACATCTTCCAGCTTATCAAGAAGTTTACTGGTACAGGTTCTCGGAGCATCAAGTTGGGCTCAGATATGCGCATCCGTCTTAAAGCTGTCAACACTCTTGTAGAATTGTTATATACTGGCACCCAATGTACCATTGCTACTGCTATGCACAAGAAATATCCACCCACTCTCATCAAAGATACATTGGAGAGGTTATCAGTGTTGCCCCAAAGGATTGATGATTTAAAGCGAGCATCTGCCAGAGCCAGCACGTTGACTGCTTTAAGCCAGGCTAAGGTGTGGCAAGTAGATCTGGATCCAGAAGATTTGGCCAATGGTTGCCCAAGTGTCAAAGAGGACGGATCTGCCTTCAGTGCTCATGACTTTGCAGAAATAGCAACAGCAATACGTCCATTAGCAAGTCAGTTGGCTGAAGAAACCAATCTAACCACATATCAAGTGGCTTATGATGCCGAGAACAAGAAAGTGAAGGCGCTGGTTCACAAGGAGACAGATCTCATCTCGCCGATTCGTAAGCACACCTTTGCTCCTGACATTGATCCATCCAACCTTATTGATGATGAAGTTGTGTTTAGAGCGTTGACCGGTATCAACTGGGCTACGCCTGACTTCTAGTTGGTGGATAATCAAGGGGCTGAAGAGGAAGAAGAGGCACGGGTTGCCCCGGAGGCTTCAACCTGCCAAGATTCATGAGCCGTTTCATTAATCATAGCACTTTTAAAAACACTTATCATCTTTCGGCCATCGGATGCCTTGTAATGGGCTTAGTTAAACTCTGATCTGTCGTGCCATCATGCACGTTTTTTTTTGCATAACACTGCTCATCCTTCAGTTAAAGATCTGCCACTTATGCTCATGATGTCATCAAATATGCAGATCAGATTTACCATTTTTCCTTCACACAAACAAATCACAAGTGGCCTGGCAGTTTACCCCAGGACAGGTCACAATACCCCATATAAAAACCACTGAAGACTAGTCCATAACCAAGGCCTGTTTAATCATAACCTCATATAATCATAAGAAAATATCATACATGTGATATTTACTCACATTGTCGACTTATCATACCTGTGCAGTAAGGGTTACAACCCGAATATTGAGAGAACAACACCCTGTTAAATTGATTTATACTGCCGGCTTACAATGCCGCATGCAACAAGGGGTAATATCCCAAAACTTAGAGCACAACGCTCTAAGCACATAAAATAATCATACACTAGCGACTTAAAGTCCAAAGCCAGACCAGATTAACAAACGCCGGATAGATCCACTTATGAACCATAAGGCAACATGGCCGTCATTAGTTTTCAACCATGTATTAACATGTCTCAAGAATTGAACCACAAAAAATATTCAAATATAAAACAAAAACCAAGGCTTTCATAGGCTGCCAAGCCTTCAAAGTCAAGTGCTTTTCAAGGGCTGCACAGTCGCTGAGTTAAACCTTCATTCAAACCTTGTAAGTTGGGCCTCACATGACCAATCATCGTTTTAACTTTGACAAGTTCAGGGTCTTTATAAGATTGACTATCAAGAGTACGACGAGTCATTCCAGGATTACCTGGGCAGAGTGGCAAGCTTACAAAGGCAAGATAACCCAGATTTTTTGGTGAATACACCTGGCGTCGAAGCCTATTACTGGGGTCAATAAAGCTCTTTTCCATTAACAAAGAGCCCCCAAGTAATGTTTCATTCCAACCGTACAAGCCGGATCAACCGGGTAGTCATAGCTATGCTCAATGACCAGGAAGCCCCCAATTATTTTGTAATCATGGTGTACAAGCTGGATCAAGAGGGTAGTCATAGCTATGCTCAATGAGCAGGAAGCCCCCAAGTGATCGCATGAAGTGACAATAAAGACTCATTATTCTCAAAAATGAAACGACAGGGGCCCTGACTTAGCAGGGATGCCAGCTTTATTATATTCATCATAATATAAACATTGTCAAAATACGTACATCATAAGAACCAGTGGCTCAGGTGTAATAAGGCCGGAGATGAGCAATATACCATGCCCGGCGGGTCTCCTCCTCTGACGTGCGTGAGTCCTTGTGGTCTCAAACATCGATAAGGTAGTATGACCCATTGTTCAGATTTTTGCTGACCACAAAGGGTCCTTCCCAAGGCAGGGATAGTTTGTGCATATCAGTTTGATCCTGGATAAGCCAGAGCACCAAATCTCCTTCTTGAAAGGTCCTGGTTTTAACCCGGCAGCTATGATAACGATGCAGATCTTGCTGGTAAATCATTGAATGAGCCGCCGCAAGGTCACGCTCCTCATCCAACAGGTCAATAGCATCCTGACATGCTTTTTCATTATCAGCTTCAACATAAGCCGCCACACGAGGGAATTGTGACGGATGTCACTAGGGAGAACCGCCTCTTCTCCGTGAACCATGAAGAAAGGCGTGTAACCAATAGATCTATTGGGGTGGTATTGATGCTCCATAATACTAAGGGTAACTCTACCACCCAACAACTCAGCGTCCTCTGCAAAGGGGCAATAAGTCGAGTCTTGATGCCTCTCAAAATTTATTAATTGGCTCTCTCAGCTTGACCATTGGACTGGGGGTGAAAGACTGACGATACATCAAGTCGAATATGCTCTCGTTGACAAAACTCTTTCATAGCACCCTTGGACAGATTAGTGCTATTATTAGTTATAATACTGTGGGGAAAACCAAAACAGAAAAACACCTTTTTGATGAATTGAACCGATGTTGCCGCATCACATTTTTCTCACCGGCTCTGCTTCAAGCCACTTTGTCAATTTGTCAACCACCACAAAAAGGTGGGTCTTTTTATCCTTGGACCTTTTAAAAGGCCCAACCATGTCAAGCCCCATGACTACAAATGACGAAGCAATTGGAATCATCCTCAATTCTTGAGCCGGCACATGAGCTCGTCTTGAAAATTTCTGACAACCATCACATTTACTGACCAAATCCTCTACATCGGCATGAGCCGTCAGCCAATAAAATCCATGACGAAAAGCCTTGACCATAAGAGATTTAGAGCCGGCATGATGACCACAATCTCCTTCATGAATCTCTCGTAGGATCTCACGACCTTCTTGAGGAGATACACAATGTTGAAACGCCCCCGTAACACTGCGACGATGAAACTCTCCCTTGACAATAGTCATTGACTTAGACCGCCGGGTTATCTACCTGGCCAAAGTTTGATCTTCAAGTAACTCGCCCCAGGTCATATATGTCAAATATGGAACTGTCCAATCAGGAATAGCATGAAGAGCCACCACCAGTTGTGCCATTGGGTTGGGAATAGCAAGATCTTCCTCTGTAGGCAATTTGACTGAAGGATTATGCAAAATATAAAGGAAAATATTGGGTGGCACCGGCTTACGCTGGGATCCCAACCGGCTTAAAGCATCAGCCACCTCGTTTTTCCTTCGATCAACATGCTCCACTTGATAGACCTTAAATTGACAAGCAATAGCATCAACCTCTCGGTGATAAGCCTCCATGAGTGGGTCCTTAGAATCCCAAGTGCCTGAAACTTGCTGAGCTACCAAATTTGAGTCACCAAAACACCTCACCTGGCTTGAGTTCATCTCCTTAGCCATCCGAAGACCATGGAGCAAGGCCTCATGCTCAGCTGCATTGTTAGTACAAGGGAACATCAACCTTAAAACATAACAAAATTTATCACCTCGTGGGGAAGTTAAGATAACTCCAGCCCCCGAGCCTTCCAACTGCGGGACATCAAGAAAGGATCGCGCGCGCAGGAAAAAGCGGTCGGGCACGCGCTAGAATTGGCGCCCGGCACGCTTTATAAAATCCAACGCCCTCCCACTGCTCTATGCCTCGCCACCACTCTCTCTCCGCTCTTTCTCGCCTTGTCGCCGTCGCGCCACCGGGAAACTTGGGGCTACCGCGGCATTCGCGCGCGCCCCTTCGGCGGCTTCTCCACCGAGATCCGGTTCCGCAAGATGCGCCTCGGCCTCGGCACTTTCGACACCGCCCACGAGGCTGCCCGCGCGTACGACGCGGCGGCGTGGCGCCTACGGTAGCCTCATAGGGAGATGAACTTTCCCAAGGTGCCTAAGCGGGAGCGGGCACTGGAGCTCGTGTCTCCACCGCGGCTTATCATCGACGAGCATCGTCGCGACAACCAGAGGAGGGAGCACCGTCTCGGCATCACCGAGATGGACGAGGAAGCCATGGCGCTGTGGTGTTAACGCTTCCTACAGGGTATCATCAATGAGCGCGAGTTCTACACGTGAAGGACGGCGGAGAGGGAGAAGAGGAGGGCGGAGCGAGCCACCTATCGCAAGGACAGGCGTATGTGGAAGGCGGTTGCTCAATTCAACATCAAGCTACAAGCAGCATCGCCCTGGGACTCCGAAGACGATTGGTATCTTGATGCCTACATTGAGACGTCGGAGGAGGACATCACCGAGGCGGAGTCAGACGACGAGGAGTAGTTCAACTATCTATTTTTCTCTATATATATATATATGCTATGTCTATGCTGAGAACTATCTATGTATCTATCTATGCCAGTATCGACACGGAGTCGAATATGTATTGATTCAGAGTAGAAAGGAGAAAAAATATAGGGCGCCTGCTGGAGCAGCACGCGCACATGCAATTTTTTGCAGCGGCCGCTGGAGCCAGCACTCCGCGGCCCGCAAAAACTGGCTATTCTAGCATTGTAAATGCTTTTTTAACGCGTCGTGCATTGCGCTTCTGTTGGAGATGCTCTAACATGGCAGATGAGTGCTTTAATGTTGCCCACAAGATGCGTGAGTATTACTATATTTTTTCTTGCCATGTTGAGATTTTAAAACCACGAGTGCTAACATGCAGAGGAGTAAGGAAGACCAAACACGGGATATTGGGGACATTTACAAGGAAAGTGGCAAGTTGGAGAGGAGCTGCACCGAACCTGTAAAACGAGCTTTGGTAAGTAACACCCTTTCAATTACTTTCATTTAACCTCGTGTTCTTCGATGTGTATATGTTGTAGTTTTTGTTTCTCTTAGCCTCATGTTCTTCGATGTGTAATAAGAAGAGTCTTAATCATCCTAATGCTTTCGTTTTTAGCTTGATGTAGGAAGTGGGTGTTCTCACCTTGGAGCCTGTTTTTATATTTCTCCTTTTGAATTCACTTCTTCGAGTCTTGTTTATCTGGCTTCTACTAAATGGATCTAGGTTGCTCTCAGTATTGATCTAACAAAGAAGTAACTTCATGTCAGGATGCAGTTCTTGCGAAGAGGGAAGTATGGTCAACCTTGAGATCATGTTTCCAAAATGAGGCTGGATTACACACAAGGTGCCCGTTCCCTAATGATGATGGATTAGACACAAGCTGCAAATTCCCAGATGTGACGCTGGATTACACACAAGCCAGGTGGAGTCGTCAACTTTTCGTGTCCTCGTGGCTCTAGTAAAGGCTGATAGACAGCGTGCAGAAGCCCTTGATAATGTAGCTGAGTTCCTGAAGAAGCGAAAAGAGCAATCAGATGCTCTCTTCACTCAAGCCAATGAAGAGATGGAAGAAGCCAGAAAGAAGCTAGCAGAGGTAGAGCACGCTAGGCGTCTCCTTCTATCTAAAACTATTGTCAATACAATTTTTCCTTCATAATAGCTAGGTTCAAATGTTTATCCAGTCAGCATGGCTGTTATGATGTCTGTGCATCTACTGATGTGGTACAAAATAAAAAAGATTCAGGTCATGTAATAACAGAAATTACTTCCCAAACAATAGCAGACAAAGCATTGGACATGGTATAGTTCACACGCAAGCCCATCATTCCAAGTTCAACTTCCACATCAAACTCATGTCACGGATATCTGCACATTCATAATGTCCACAACCATGATTCACTTCAAAGCCAAAAAAATGTGAGGAGAGTTATAAATAAAGAAAAATCTCTAGTTCCTACTACCAGTGCGAACACAACAAGTCAAGACCATACATAATTAATTATATTTTGGACATTTTTGACTAAATGCGAATAACTTCTGGAGACAGGTATAATATTTCTAATGCCGGCCGCGACTGGGGTCCATGATGTTTTGAGCAAAACCGAGAAACACACCGAGTGTCTGCCGGCGACGCGATGGTCGTAGCATTCGTGGGTTCCGAGCGGCGGTGGCTCCCGTGGTCTAATATTCCTCGGTGTCGGTGGTGGCCGCGGACGTGTTGGCCACCTCCACCATCATGTCGCAGTTCCACCAATGTTTTCATCAGATGGCGTGGCCAACCATGGTGCACTGGACATCATGGTCCCCCGTGTGCCAGTGTGTAGCAACTGGCGAATCTTCTACAAGCAGGCTTGCAGCATTGAGTTGATGCACCAGGGGGCAGCTTGGAGCGGCGGCTTGCTCCTTCGCTTGCCTGCCTACAGCCTTGCCCAAGGTACTGACGACCTGGGGCGGCGAGGGAGGTGGGGCAGCGAGTTGCCTGGCTCGTCGGGGCACCCATCCAGCTTTTATGCTGGAGAAGTCGTCTTCTTGCTCATCGAATGCTATGGAGAGTGTGGAGAAAATGGTGCAAGGAGGATAAGGGGAGCGGCGGTGTGGTACGGTTCTTGCTAGGCATCTAGCCTCGTTTAAATAGATCATGGTTAATAGTATAGCCAGTTGATGGCTATATGATGTTGACATCTCATCCATAGCCAAGGTTATAGACGGCACGCACAATAGTTAGATGTAAACATGTGCTACTTTATTAATGCATGTCCCACATTCCACTCTCACATAGTGTCTAGGATCACATGTTGCAGTCGACTCTTATTCTGTAGCCGGCTCCTCTTCTCTCCCCTCCATGTCAACGGGAATATTATATTTTAACTCTTATAGCCTGTTTACATAAGCTTATTGTACTTGCTCATAGTGGGCGGACGAGAGGAGCCAACCGGTGTTGTGTTCTAAAATGTCAGCCGGCTCATGAAAGGACGTGTTTCCGTCACATGCGTGGATTCAATGGAGGCAAGCGCGGTAGTCTGAAGCCGGTTGCATGCGGCGAAGAGGCATGTTCAGCCTGGCCTGCAGCGAGTGGGGCCCTCTTGGCTGGCGTGCCGGCTCAATGCCTGCACTATGAGAGGTCGCGTCCGTGTCAGAGGAATCACTCCCTCCGGTCCTTTTTCGGTATAACAAAATCTCATTTTCCATTCACATTTTACAATTAAAATTCGTGGACAAACTTTGACCCAAAATACGATGGGGACTAGTAAACCATGACGGAGGTAGTAGTTATGAATTCCATTTTCGCTCCATACCAATCATTCTAAAAACTAGTACTTATAATGTGCCATTGAATATGAGAACTCTTACCCTGCTAAAAACGATATTTTAAATGTGGGTACTCGATCAGTGGCGACTGGTGAGCCACCGCCTCCAAGTCGTTCACCTGTGGTCCCGACGATCAACTCCTACGGATCAAATTATCACGCGAGCTAACTATTCCTACAAAGGTGCACTCCACCATGTACCCGGTACCCGCGCATGCAGCAATCGTGCACCTAGGGTTTTAGGGTTTATTTTTTTACGGTGCCTTTAAGTAACTCTCATGTGTGCGAGACAGCGAGAGACCGACTGCGTGTGTGCGCCTCTTCTCTTCGTGTATGTACTCCACGGTTTGTCTGGTGTCCAAAAAAAGATGCAGTAGTAATAACTAGCAATGTGCCAATGCGTTACCACACGATCAAAGTAGATGAATACATATTCACCGATTTGATATAAAAGAGTCTAGTTTTGAAATACGTATATCACTAAAAGTATGTTATGTTTCACTCAAAATATATTCCTTTAGCGGTTTTGATGAGATAAGGGAGGACTGTGGTTGGTTTCAAGATTCGAGAAGTGGTATAGTATTGCAAAAAGCCCATGTGTGTGTGAGAGAGAGGGCGAGAGAAGGAGGACGGAGTGCGTGTGTGACAAAGACACAAAGAGTGTGTGCGCGAGAGGTATCACCATAAAATGAGGCGATAGTGTGTGTGTGCGTCGAGAGGGCGTCTCTCAAGAAGGGATGAAAAATCTACATAGATACAAGGAGCGCGAGAGAGACATGTACGAGATAGTGGAAGCAAGAGTGTGCGGGTGTATAAACCTATCTGGAGGCTAGTCAATCAATGTTTGTGAGAGGAATACGAGTCGGGGGTGTGAAAGCAAGAGTTTTGTGTGTGTGTGTGTGTGTGTGTGAGAGAGAGAGACGATAGTCAGGAAGGGGAGTGGAAGCAGGAGTTGTGTGTGTGCGTGACAG
>NC_057812.1:318651370-318776583 GCF_018294505.1 Triticum aestivum
GGCCTCCTCCCCTCCTCCTCTCTCCTCCCTCCTCCTCCTTCCTCCTCCCTCCCCCTCCTCCCTACATCTCTATTTTTCCTATTTTGTACTGTAGTTTTTTACTATTGTATAATGTAGTTTTTTTACTGTTTTTAGTAAGTGTTTAATGAAATTAGTAATAAAATTATTAGAACTAGTTTAACTAGTTTATTTTAGTAAGAACTAGTTGAATTAATAGAACTAGTGTATTTTTAGTTGATAGCTTATAGGGTTTGATTAGTTGATAGCTCAAATTGGACCCCACTATGCAAGGCGTATGCATTTTATTAGTCGATAGCTTATAGGGTTTTTGTTTTGTAGAAATCAAGGAGCCCCTCCATCATCCCCGTCGTCGTCCTCGTCACCGACCCCCTCTGACCTCGAGGTGAGACCAGCCAAATCTCCGTGTCAATATGAGTCCTATAAGATATTTTGAAATGTTTTTGTTCGTATTTTCAACCATTGAAATGCAATGACCATCAAGTTTTAATGCTCATATGATGTAGATAAAAACATGTATATCTTGTGTTGCTCAAATAGGATATGTGTTTGCCTATATTTTGCCGGAGTGTTGATTAATTTCCGTTCTAGCAAATTTCAGGCGCTTGATATGTCTTTTTTAAGCAAAGGTCATGCCGGATTTTTCTGTGGATTTTGGCATGACTTGTGCTAGAATATGTAGGAAATATCGAGTGGCCTGGAATTTCTACAAAGATAATTAAATGACATTATGCCCGTGATGAATAATAATGATCTAATTTAGTTTCTGTAGTACATATATTTAATTGTACAAGTTTAATCTTAGAATTATGAACATAGGAAATGTCGTCATCGGACGACGAAAGTCTCCCGGGGGAGTGCGGCTAGTGCAACGACGACCGAAGTCTGTGCGACGGGCCTCACCTGGATGAAGATCGGCGCTTCAGCATTAAGCTCCAGGAGACATTCGATGTTGACACGGTACGCAACGACGACAAGTGTTTTTTTGTAGTTAAGCACGACTTCAACTATTTCAATGTGTAATTTTCATCTTTTACAATTCGACTAGCTTATCCCATGCCATGCAAGACGCTATGTCTTAGAGAGGATGGGTTTTGAAGACCATGAAAGTTTCAAAATAAAGAAAATTCACCTAAGGAGCCATCATGGTATGGATTTTGAAGTAAATATGTACAATTCTGAGAGCGTAACCCATTTTGGTTGCATAAATTGGGAAGCACTTTGCAAGATGTATGGTTTTTATGAGGGTATGCTTGTCACCATGGATCTTGGTGATCCTGACATCGAGCAAGACAATATGGACATTTGGGTCCTTATTGATATGCTTCCAATTCTACCGCTATGTGAGTTTCTCAAACATAGTTATTAAGTAATTTATGTTGTTTATTTCAAAATATTTGACAGCTTATTTCCATCAACAACTTATTTTCATTCTTCAAAGAGTGTGCGGAAGATGGTAGACAGAACCTACTACACTGATGGCTCAGAATTAACCTATCGGGAGAAAAATCATACGATCGCATTTCGTACTGATCTTGAGAATTACAATATGTATTATCAAACTCCTCCACATTGTGGTCAATACGTGCCACTAGTGCACGTGTTGAACTACGGTAACATCCATGGAGATGCCATGGTAAGATTTTTTACTATTATGACATCTATGCATCTTTTGCATAAATTCTTCTAAAACTGAACTACATTTCTAACTACGAAGTTATTACTATGTTTTTCAACAGAAAATCCTGAAGGATTGTGTGCCTCATCTGATTTATCAGAATGGTCGCCTTGATGTTTTGAACATACGTACAGGTCATCCTACGAATCTCACCTGTCCATATCGGATTTCTAAAACCAGTGAAAACATGAAAACCAAAGAATGGAAAAAATGTATGGACAGTCGTAAGGAGGTACTTGGAAGCAACATTGTGCGAAAGGCAAGAATTGGAGACAGGATAATCTCCATTCTCCATAGTGGAGACTCAAGGCCTATCTTTTTTTATGCTATTTTACCTAAGAGAAGGTAGTATGTCCTATGAGAGAGAAGTAGGTCCTAGGTAGAATGTGTTATTATGTGGTACAATGTGTTAGAGTTGATGATGATGACGAGAAGTTGTGATTATGACTAGTGACCAACTTGCTATATGATGTCTCATTGATGAAAATGATGATCATGAGGAGGTGTTATATGATAATGATGTATTATGATGATAAGTTGTTACTGATATGATGATGATGATGATGGTACTTATTATATCATTAGGTGAAAGAGACACATATTAGTTTCAAGTGGATGTCCATCCACTTGAAACTAGTCCATGGTTCTTTCACCCAGTGAAGTAGTAACTCATTATGATGTAAAAACAATCTCTAAATTGCTGCTGTATGAAAACTTGCATAAAGGTGTATGAATACAACATGAAATAAAAAAGAAATCTAATATGGAATAGTAGTAGTAGCGCGGGCTGTGAGAGGTGCTACTAGTAACTACCAATAGTGCCCTTTCAAGAAAGCGCTACTACTAAGTGGATATAGAAGTAACGCGGTTAAGCCCACGCTACTGCTAAACATTAGCTGTAGCGTCGTACTTGTAGCACGGCCACCCGCGCTACTAGTAGGCCTAAAACCCGCGTTACTGCTAGGCTTTTCGCTAGTAGTGGTCCTTTGCCTTGAAAGGATTGGGCTACCTTGCTGCACTTTTGCTACTATTATCGTTACTTGCTCGTTACAAATTACCTTGATATCAAACTACTCTGCTACTTACGATTTCAGCACTTGCAGACATTACCTTGCTGAAAACCACTTGTCATTTCCTTCTGCTCCTCGTTGGGTTCGACACTCTTACTTATCAAAAAGAGCTACAATTGATCCCCTATACTTGTGGGTCATCAAGGCTATTTTATGGCGCCAATGCCGGGGAGTGAAGCGCCTTTGGTAAGTGGAATTTGGTAAGGAAACATTTATATAGTATGCTGAAATTTATTATCACTTGTTACTATGGAAAACAATCCTTTCAGGGGTTTGTTCGGGGTACCTTCACCTTGACCAGAACCACAATTAGCTACCCCTCAACCTACTGCACCTACTGAAAATATTGAATATGAAATTCCTTCGGGTATGATAGAACAACTGCTAGCTAATCCTTATGCAGGAGATGCAACCGAACATCTTGATATGCACTTGATATATGTAGAACAAATTAGTGGATTGTTCAAGCTTGCAGGGTTACCCAAAGATGAAGTTATGAAGAAGGTTTTCCCTTTATCTTTGAAGGGAAAAAGCATTGGGATGGTATAGGCTATGCTATGATATTGGATCTTGGAATTGGAAATGATTGAAATTGGAGTTCCACCAAAAAAATTATCTTATGCATCTTTTTCATCGTGATTGGAATTATATATATAATTTTTGGCCTCGTGAAGGAGAAAGTATCGCTCTAGCTTTGGGGAGGCTTAAGTCAATGTTACATTCATGCCCCAATCATGAGCTCTCAAGAGAAATTATCATCTAGAACTTTTATGCTTGGCTTTCTCGTAATGATCAAACCATGCTTGATACTTCTTGTGTTGGTTCTTTTATGAAGAAGACCATTGAATTCCGGTGGGATCTTTTGGAAAGAATTAAACGCAACTATGAAGATTGGGAACTCGACAAAGGTAAAGAGTCAGGTATTAAACTTAAGTATGATTGTGTTAAATCTTTTATGGATACCGATGCTTTTCAAAAGTTTAGCACTAAATATGGACTTGACTCTGAGATAGTAGCCTCCTTTTGTGAATCATTTGCTACTCATGTTGATCTCCCTAAAGAGAAGGGTTTTAAATATCACCCACCTATTAAAGAAGAAACCAAAGAACTGGTACCAGTTAAAGAAGAAACTATACTTTACAATGCTGATCCAGTTGTTCCTTCTGCTTATATTGAGAAACCACCTTTTCCTATTAGGATAAAGGAACATGTTAAAGTTTCAACTATGGTTAACAAAAGCTATATTAGAACACCTAAACCTGATGAAAAAATCAAAGTAGAACCTAGTATTTCTATGGTTAAAGATCTCTTAGAAGAAGATATGGATGGGCATGTTATTTACTTTTGTGAAGAAGCTGCTAGAATTGCCAAACCTGATAAAAAGGATAAACATAGACCTGTTGTTGGCATGCCCGTTATCTCAGTTAAAATAGGAGATAATTGTTACCATGGTTTATGCGACATAGGTGCTAGTGTGAGTGCTATTCCTTACACATTATATCAAGAAATTATGAATGATATAGCACCCGCAGAGATAGAAGACATAGATGTTACTATTAAACTTGCTAATAGAGACACTATATCACCAATTGGGATTGTTAGAGATGTCGAAGTCTTGTGTGGAAAAATAAAATACCCTACTGATTTTCTTCTTCTTGGTTCCCCACAAGATGACTTTTGTCCCATTATCTTTGGTAGACCTTTCTTGAACATTGTTAATGCTAAAATAGATTGTGAGAAACAAGCTGTCGGTGTTAGTTTTGGTGATGAGTCTCATGAGTTTAATTTTTCCAAGTATAGTAGAAAGCTTCATGAAAAGGAATTTCCTAGTAAGGATGAATTAATTGGTCTTTCTTCTATTGTTGTACCACCTACTGATCCTTTAGAACAATATTTGCTAGACCATGAAAATGATTTTCATATGCATGAAAGAAATGAAATAGATAAGATTTTCTTTGAACAATGTCCTCTACTTAAACACAATTTGCCTATTGAAACTCTAGGAGGTCCTCCTCCACCTAAAGGTGATCCGGTGTTTGAATTAAAACAATTGCCAAACACTTTGAAGTATGCATATCTTGATGAAAAGAAGATATATCCTGTTATTATTAGTGCTAACCTTTCAGAACATGAAGAAGAAAGATTATTGAAAGTTCTAAGGAAGCACCTAGCTGCTATTGGATATACTCTTGATGATTTAAAGGGCATTAGTCCCACTCTATGTCAGCACAAAATTAATATGGAACCTGATGCTAAACCCGTTGTTGATCACCAACGCCGGTTAAACCCAAAGATGAAAGAAGTGGTAAGAACAGAAATATTAAAACTTCTGGGAGCACGTATAATCTATCCCATAGCTGATAGTAGATGGATAAGTCCTTTTCATTGTGTTCCTAAGAAAGCAGGTATTTCTGTTGTTCCTAATGATAAGAATGAACTTATTCCACAAATAATTGTTACGGGCTATAGAATGGTAATTGATTTTAGAAAATTAAACAAAGAAACTAGAAGATCATTACCCTCTGCCTTTTATTGATCAAATGCTTGAAAGATTATCTAAGCACACACACTTTTGCTTCCTTGATGGATATTCTGATTTTTCACAAATACCTGTTTCTCAACTTGATCAAGAAAAGACCACTTTTCCTTGTCCCTTTGGAACTTATGCTTATAGACGTATGCCTTTCGGTTTATGTAATGCACATGCTACCTTTCAAAGATATATGATTGCTATATTCTTTGACTTTTGTGAAAAGATTGTTGAGGTTTTCATCGTTGACTTCTTTGTTTATGGGAAGTCTTTTGACGATTGTTTGAGCAATCTTGATCGAGTTTTCTAGATATGTGAACAAACAAATCTTGTCTTGCCACTTTATGGTTAACGAAGGCATTGTCTTGGGTCATAAAATTTCTGAAAGAGGTATTGAAGTGAACAAAGCTAAGGTTGATGCAATTGAGAAAATGCCATGTCCTAAAGATATAAAAGGTATTTGTAGTTTCTTAGGTCATGTTGGTTTCTATAGGAGAATTATTAAAGACTTCTCTAAAATTTCTAGGCCTCTTACGAATCTCTTGCAAAAGGATATCCCTTTTGTTTTGATGATGATTGTTTAGAAGCCTTTGAAACACTCAAGAAAGCCTTAATTTCTGCACCTATTGTTCAACCACCCGATTGGAACTTGCCTTTTGAAATTATATGTGATGCTAGTGCTTATGTTATTGGTGCTGTTCTAGGACAAAGAGTTGATAAGAAACTGAATGTTATTCACTATGCTAGTAAAATCTAGACAATGCTCAAAGAAATTATGCTACTACTGAAAAATAATTCTTAGCAGTGGTGTTTGCTTGTGACAAATTTAGACCTTATATTGTTTATTCCAAAGTAACTATTCACACAGACCATGCTGCTATTAAATATCTTATGGAAAAGAAAGATGCCAAACCTAGACTTATCCGGTGGGTTCTATTGTTACAAGAATTTGATTTACATACAATTGATAGAAAAGGAGTTGAGAACCCCGTAGCTGATAATTTATCTAGGCTTGAAAATGTGCATGATGACCCACTACCTATTGATGATAGTTTTCCTGATGAGCAGTTAGCTGCAATAAATGTTGCTCATAGTACTCCTTGGTATGGTGACTATGTTAATTACATTGTTTCTAAATATTTACCACCTAGCTTTACATACCAACAAAATAAAAAATTCTTCTATGATTTAAGACATTACTTTTGGGATGACCCACATCTTTATAAAGAAGGAGTAGATGGTATTATTAGAAGTTGTGTACCTGAGTATGAATAGGGAAAAATCCTACGGAAATGTCACTTCGAAGCTTATGGAGGGCATCATGCTGGAGATAGAACTGCTCACAAGGTATTGCAATCTGGATTTTATTGGCCTACTCTCTTCAAGGATGCCCGTAAGTTTGTCTTATCTTGTGATGAATGTCAAAGAATAGGTAATATCGGTAAGCGCCAAGAAATGCCTATGAACTATTCACTTGTTGTTGAACCATTTGATGTTTCGGGATTTTACTACATGGGACATTTTCCTTCCTCTAATGGGCATACATATATTTTGGTTGTTGTTGATTATCTTACTAAATGGGTAGAAGCTATTCCAACCAGTAGTGCTGATCACAACACCTCTATTAAAATGCTTAAGGAAGTTATTTTCCCAAGGTTTGGAGTCCCTAGATATTTAATTACTGATAGTGGTTCACACTTTATTCATGGTGCTTTCCATAAAATGCTTGCCAAGTATGATGTTAACCATAGAATTGCATCACCTTATCATCCTCAGTCTAGTGGTCAAGTTGAACTTAGCAATAGAGAAATAAAATTAATTTTGCAAAAGACTGTCAATAGGTCCTGAAAGAATTGGTCTAAGAAATTAGATGATGCACCTTAGGCTTATAGAACAGCATATAAAAATCCTATGGGTATGTCTCCTTATAAAATGGTATATGGCACTACAAAAAAAGACACATCCGTGACATTTTGGGCCAAACGAAAAAAAAATTGTCATACATATGACACTTCTATGACGATAATTGTGACAAAACTCGGTATCATCATAGATGTGGTGGGCTCCTACTTCTATGACAAAAAAACATGACAGAAAATGGGCTTTTCGTCCTGGGCGGGCCGGAGACGCAGCTGCATGACATTCTTTGGGCCGTCCATGACGGAAAAAACCGTGGTAGAAGCAAGGGGGAGGAAAATTTCTGGGAGTTCCCGGTTACGGTGGGAGGTCGGGGCCGAGCGATGCGCGTTTCTCTTGTACACGTACACGCGTGTGTGCGAGGCGTTGGCTCTAACGAACCCGAGCGAGGCATTGGGCTCTAACTGAACCCGAGCAATTGCACTACAGGCTATGCGTTACTGAACCCGAGCGATCGATCGATGGATGTTAACTGAACCCGATCAAGCGATTCCTTCGCCACAGCTGCTAACTGAAGCCGATCGATGCTGCCTCTGGGATGAACAGTGAGTGTTGCGGGGAGGTTTGGATGAACAGTGAGCGGTGGCGTTGCCTCTGGATGAACAGGACCCCGTGGTGTGGTGGAGGGCTGGATGAACAGTAGACGGTGGAGGGGTGCCCGTGGAGGGGTGGTTGAACAGGACCCCATGGTGTGGAGGGCTGGATGAACAGTAGATGGTGGAGGGGTGGTTGAACAGTAGCCGGTGGAGTAGCGCGTGGTGGGGGCTGGATGAACAGGAGCCCGTGGAGGCTGGAGGAGGTCGACGGTGGAGATGAACAGTATCCCGTGGAGTCCCGTTTTGCGGTACACCACACCCCTCCCGATGAACAGGACCCCCGTTTGGACCGTAGGAGGTCCGTTTCGTCCGTTTTGCGGTACGCCACACCCCTCCCGATCAACAGGACCCCTGTTTCGACCGTAGGACGTCCGTTTCCTCTGTTTTGCGGTACGCCAGACCCCTCCCGATCAACAGGACCCCGTTCCGAATGTAGGAGGTCCGTTTCCTCCATTGTGCGGTACGCCAGGCCTCGTTTCCATCGCCTGTTCCGTCCAAGCCCTCCCGATGAACACGACCACGCATTCCGTTCCGACCCAGCCGGTTGGCTCCCACGCGTTCCGTTACCTCCCGATGAACACGACGCATTCTGTTGCCTCACCATGAACACGATGCATTCCGTTGCCTCCCCATGAACACGAGGACGACGTTGTTTCTCCGTTCCGACCCAGCCATGTACACGAGCCCTGGCCGTACGTATGCGCGAGTAGGCGTTTGAGAACCTGCCAGTATGTACACATATGTGGCCGTATTTTCTTTCTTGCACCCTGGCCGCTGTACGTACGTGTACATGCTACATGCGCGCCTCTACTACGACACGTGCGCGCCTCTACATCCACCAGTATATATGTACGTACACATTCACGACCAAAATGACAACGCTACGTACGCTTCGACCAGGTGGGTCCCGACTGTCAGGCACTTCCTTGCCTACGAAGATGTAGCTGGTGGGTCCCAGCAGTTAGGGGGGTGAATCGTTTTTTTCCCAGATGCACTTCCTTGCGTGCGAAGATGTATATGGTGGGTCCAAGTAGTCAGGGGGAAACATTTTTTTCACAAAATACAGTGGCCTGTCCGGTGGGTCCCAGTTGTCAGGTGGAGGAATCATTATTTTCCGCGTAATAAGGAGGCACTTCCTTGCTGCGGCCGTGGACCCAGCTGTCAGCCTCTCCACGTATAGTCCACGTCCGATGGAAGTCGTTCCTTGACCATGTTGACCACACCGCGCCAAGAGCACCAGGGCGGTGGACGACGCCGAGGCCTAGGAAGGGGACGACGGGGAGCCGGGGAAGACACGGCAGTGGAAGCCCGCGCGGAGAGGAGTATGAGGGTTCACTGGTTCGGCTGCGGTGTGAGGCTGCCGTCGCCGCAGGGCTTGGCCAGCGGTGGGAATAGTAGGGGCGATGAGGCCTCCGCGGTAGCATAGTCGGCCACGAGAGGCAGGAGCATGCGGCACGACCGGTGCTGCTTTGGGCGGCTGGAGCAAGAAGACCAGAGGTTGAAGAAGCACTTCGGCCGTTGGATGGACATCGTACGGTCACTGGAGCTAGAATCGTTTATATTGACTAAGTTGACAAAGCCCTCCGTCCCCGTCAACTTAGTAGGCCCACAAGTCAGCCTCCCACCAAGGTGGATACCAGCTAGCAGGGGGTATTCATTTTTTTTGTGCGTAATAAGGAGGCACTTCCGGTTTGTCCGAGCTGACAGCAGGGGGAACGTTTTTTTCATGAAATACGGTGGCCCTCGGGTGGGTCCCAGCAGTCAGGGGCAAATGTTTTTTTTGCGAAATACTGGTGGGCGTCTTGTGGGTCCTTGCTGTCAGGTGGAGGAATAATTATTTTCCGCGTAATAAGGAGGCACTTCCTTGTGGCTGCCATGGACTCAGCTGTTAGCCTCTCCACGTATAGTATTCTTCTGATGGAATTCGGTCGTTGACCACATTGACCACGCCGTGCCAAGAGCACCACGGCGGTGGACGATGACAAGGCCTAGGAAGGGGACGATGCGGAGCCGGGGAAGACGCGGCAGTGGATGCCCACGCGGAGAGGAGTACGAGGGTTCACTGGTTCGGCTGCGCTGCTGTCGCCACAAAATAACAGGGGGTGTGGGTGAGTGGAGTGGAGGGATGGCCTGGCCAGCGGTGGGAGTAGTATGGGGGCGGTGAGGCCTCCGCGGCGGCACAGCCGGCCACAGGAGGCAGGAGCAGGCGGCACGACTGGCGCTGCTTTGGGCGGCTAGAGCAAGAAGACCAGAGGTTGAAGAAGCACTATGGTCGTTGGATGGACATCGTACGGTCAGTCGAGCTAGAATCGTGCATATTGACTAAGTTGAAAAAACCCTTCATCCCCGTCAACTTAGTAGGCCACTATACTGGGTCCCAGCTAGCAGGGGGTATTCATTTTTTTGTGCGTAATAAGGAGGCACTTCCTTGCGTGCGAAGATATAGCTGGTGGGTCCGAGCTGTCAGCGGCGGTAACGTTTTTTTCGCGAAATACAGAGGCCCTTTCGGTGGGTCCCAGATGTCAGGTGAAGGAATCATTATTTTGCACGTAATAAGGAGGCATTTCCTTGCGTGCAGCCGTGGACCCAGCTGTCAGCCTCTCCACATACAGTCCACTTCAGATGCATGTCGGTCGTTGACCACGTTGACCACGCCACGCCGAGAGCACCAGGGCGGTGGACGACGGCGAGGCCTAGGAAGGGAACGACACGGAGGCAGGGAAGACTCGGTAGTTGTTTTTGTTTCCCACGCGAAGGGGAGTACGACTGTACGAGGGTTTACTGGTTCGTCTGCCGTCGCCGGAGAATAACAGCAGTTGTGGGTGAGTAGAGGGATGGCTAGGCCAGCGATGGGAGTATGGTCAGGTGGTGAGGCCTGCGGGGCAGCAGAGCCGGCCGCGGGGAGGAGGGAGCAGGCAGTCCCGCCGACGCTTGTTTGAGCGGCTGGAGCAGGGAGAGCAGAGATTGAAGAAGCACGATGGTCGTTGGATGGACATCCAACAGTATACAGGCCATCTATGGAAAGCCTCAAATCTGTGGAAAACAGCATACAGCCCATCTGCCATTATTTCAAATAATTTACAGCCCATTTGCTAATTCTTACAGGTTTTTTGGTGTCCATATTCTTTTTATTAGCATTACAGCCCATATTGTGTCCACGGTTAAAAAATTATACGAAATTTTGCATATGTCAGTGCGGTTTGAACTATTTTTAATCCCGAAATTTCGAGTCACATTCAGACTGATTTTAAAAATAAATGTATATCAATATAAAATCCAATAAATTGTCCATGCATAAAAATCAATGCAATTTAAAATCTCGAAATGAAAAAAAGATATTTGAAACTAATTGTCGGTTTGATGTGTTTTAAAATGTACATCCCATTTCTCATTACTGATAGGCCATTTTCTCGGCCAGCCGAATGAAGCTCTCCTCGTCTTGAAAGATTTGCAGCCCAACAGGCCTGATAAAGCGACTTACTTGACAAATCACAAAAGCAAAACTGGGCTAGCCATTTTCAGAAAGAAAAAAAAACTACTGGGCTGGTCTGTGGTAAACATAAAAGAAAAGGTTGTCTAGACAGGCCAGAGTGTCCCGCACAGCCCAGTTGACACCCTGCTTCCGTCTCAAAAACAAATTAGATAAATGCCACCCAATTATGGCGATTCATAAAAATGCCACTGCAATTTCCAAACTTTGAAAAATGCCACTGCAATTTTTGCAAACTTTGAAAAATGCCACTGCAGTTTGCAAACTTTGAAAAACGCCACTCGAGACTTCGAAAAATGCCACTAGAAATGGCATGAAATGGCATTTTTCAAAGTTTGGAAATTGCAGTGGCATCTCTCGGATACACCAGATTTGGAGTGGCATTTATCAAATTAACCCAAAACAAAAATAACTGGGCAAGCTGCTGGGTCCCTAGTGTCAGCCGCTCATTGTGCAATTCTCTCGTTTATTGACTGCGTTGACAATGGCATGGGACCCAGATGTCAGAAATCCACTAGGAGGAGCCATTTTTATTGGCTTGAAATAAGGAGGCACTTGCTTGCGTACTGCCATGACCTTGGCGGGTCCCTGCTGTCATCCTCTCCACATACAATCATCTCCTGATTGTGTACAGGTCAACTTGCTAGGCCCACAAGTCAGCCTCTAAACCCGTGGAGGACAAATACAACCCATTTAAAAAA
Source organism: Triticum aestivum (assembly GCF_018294505.1). Taxonomy (NCBI): domain Eukaryota; kingdom Viridiplantae; phylum Streptophyta; class Magnoliopsida; order Poales; family Poaceae; genus Triticum; species Triticum aestivum. The sequence goes on from NC_057812.1 coordinate 318,663,371, forward strand.
TAACAGCCCATTCCATACATTCAAACGGAAAGTTCAACATTCAGAGCAAAGTAATAGGTCTGATCCACATATAGAGTACTGAACTTCCATGTTGACAACCATCATAGCCAAGTTAACTATCTACTCCCACTAATACTCTAGTAGCGTACAAGTACTAACTTACTCTTAGCTAACTAGACGATGCCGGCCGCCATCTGTGGTACACGCTAAACGCCCACCGGCGTCGTGCGCCTCGGAATTGCAAGAGGTGCGATAGGGCGCGTTGCTCGCACGCGTTGGCCCTTTCCATGCCGGCGTGGTCCACCGAAGCTTCAGCTTCCAAGCAGGAAACCCACTTGACGAGATGGTAGTAAAAATCTGCGTCGCGAACGTGTGCGTGCCCGACAGCCTCCAAGGCTATTTGCTGGGCGCCGGCCTCCACCTAGTCGGCCCAGTTGCGGGCGCTCTGCTCATGACTCAGAGCGTCGGTGCACTGCTGCTCCATGTCCCGCTGGCGGCACAAATCGGCGATACGCTGCTCCTTTGCCAGGCGGTCGCGCTCCAAAAACTCCTGCTCCTCCGCCATGCGGTCACGCTCCAATAACTCCTCGATCTCTGCATTGCCATCTAAAGACAGATAGAATGCCTCCTCCCTTCGTCTGCCTTCCGGTGAAAACCAGAACACTAGTTCCGGCAGTGACCGCCTCCGGCGTCACCTACCGCGGACGGGCGGGGGCATGGCGGACGTGGCAAGCAACATCGGGCCGGTGGGGGCTTATGAGGATATGGCGAGTTGGGTCATGGTGGCACCGGAGAAGGCCAGGAAGCAGTACTTATAGGCGGAAGGTAGCGCGACGATCATCGGAATTCAATGCATAATGGCTTAGCGTGCTAGCTTGCCGTGGAAAACTAGAGAAACTGAAATTATGATTGTGTCGTCCCGTCCTGTCTGGGTCGCACGCCGGCATGGCGGTCAAACGAGTGCACTCGGATCATCTCCCTCCCTGTCAATAATGATTCCACGGATTTAAAAAGCCCGCAACAATTAAAGTGTATCTTTTTTGCATCAGTTAGCTGCCTTAATTACGGCCGGCTGCATGCAGGCACTCAGAATCGCTCGCAGGCAGTACGCGAAGCAGCATGCAACGAGTCACAGCCGAGGGCATGCATGCAGCCACTTAAATCGCTGGAATTAATTAGGCTTAAACTTCTGCATGTCATTAATTATTGCCATGCCTTGGTCCTGCTGCTTTGCTCACGGAATTAATTAGGCTTAAACTTCTTCAGAGGTAGGCATTTTTATCCGTGTAGGATCCAAGTGTAGCTTGTCAGTTTCTGCAGAGGTAGGCATTTTTATTCAAAAAACTGCCACTTCGCATCTTGCGTCACAAATAAAACTGCCAGGAGCGCATTTGTAGGCTAGCTAGTGATCGATCGGTAACTTGTAAACACTGAGCGAACAGAAATAAGTAAGTGTTAATGCATCTCAATGATTCACAGATCATATACAAATATGTAGCTCCAAAAGCAAAGATCGGCCACTTTGGATCTTGCGTCACAACTAAAACTAACTAGTACGATTCCCATACATAAGATCAACATGTTAATGCATCTCAATGATTCACAGATCATATACAAATATGTAGCTCCAAAAGCAAAGATCTAGAAAAAAACATATGTTCTTCCTACTAACATGGATGCTTCTCTTGGCCAACATTTAGTATAGACTGAAAGACAATTTTTTTGTGAAGTCTACAATTCCTCTTGCAAACGTAAGTGGTTTCACCAACATCTAGAACCATGAGAATGAACCACACATGATGGAGGAACATCCACTGCAATATGATTTGGTCTTCTCTCGATCACACCACGAGACTATTTTCGGAATACAAACTTTAACTTAGGCAAAATGATGCCCATTGTATAATCAGACCAAAGCAATGAAGCACATAGTGTTGGCCAATAAATAGCACAGTACTACTTTTATGCAGTCCATGAAGTGACTATCCAATCTTTCTGTGTCTATTTTCAAATGGCACTGCATGCATTGACTATACTATTCTCTTGTGCAGTTCAACCAAAATTGTGGACACTTTGTTTGTTTGCCAAATAGCAACGGGCAGACATCTCTATCTGCACAAATATCAAGCAGCTAGTAAACATATACCACACCTTGTATTTTCGGTTTAAACATGTCTATTCTGCTTAACATCTGTCATGTTCTGCACTGGACAATCTGATACAGTTATGTTTTTCCCTGGACAATTTCATACTGAATTGATTTGCTGGTTCAGAGCAGAAATATAGCGCCTATCCTTCATCAGACCAAGGATATCCATGTTCGCGGTGATGGAAGAGGTGAAATCGATACAACTGAAATTGAGCATCCAATCATTGAATCCTGTCATGCACCTCCAATGTAGGTCCACCTTGCCAATAAATTCACATGCAAACCACTAGTATTACTATCTAATGACAGTACAAAAAGAGTAGCAAGATAGTAGCAAACCATGAACCTTCGTAATGAACAGCTCATAGTGCCACCAAATGGATATAAAGGTTTGGAAAAAACATGCTCCTAATGTTGAACCAGTTGGACTTTTTGTGTAGTTCCACTAAAATCGAGCATCCCTGTTTGCATAGATATTGAAAGTGTGATTACTCTAAAAGTGGCACTAGTTGAAGCATAGACTCACAAATATAAGCATTCCAATTTCTTAACTGGAAAAGGTAGCAAGACTGTTTCTAACCACCTATTTGAAGGAATAAATAAAGCAATAGCGGCTGCTGTCAGGAAGGCATTCATAGTTTTTTCTGAAAAAATGAGCCATTCCTGACCTTTCCTCTTCTTTTAAGCAAATTTTGTGCAGTTCTACTAAAATAAAATGCCATCACCGCCTTGACAATTCAGTGACACTGTACAAAAGGAAATGACTTAACATTACATCATGATGTCAGGTATGTAGTCGACATGCATTAGAGACAAACATACAGACCTCCTCCGATAACATAATGAACATTAATTTTAACAAAGGTGTGACTAGCTTTACCGGGATAATTTGAGTGAACTCTACACCCTTTGTTCCTTAATATAAGACGTTTTCGCGGTTCAATTTAAAGTACCCAAATGTCTAGTATTTAGAAAAACAGGTAGTAGTTTTCTTGAGCACATATCTGGGAAAGCTTGCTACACTTTATTTATGTCCATACGCTAATGCAACACCATTCGAATACTACAAATATACACTAATACAGTGGCTAGTGCAACAATAGAGTAGTTAGTTTATTACATGGTACAGTACAATGGTTTTACTGAACAGATTTCAATAAACTCTAGCACTGGAAGGTTTCTATAAGAATTAACAATACAAAATGTAAAGGTAACAAGTTTCAGCATTGGTATACTAGTTGTGCATGAGCATTAAACCAAATACAAAAGTCTGAAGGTAGCTAGCATTATTAACTAATGACAGTATAAAAAAATTGCAAACCATGTACCTCCAAGGTAAATATCATTTCGAACTCGGGGGGACCTTAAAAATTGATATCCCAATCTTGATAATCGATCAAACATAAAAACTTGATTGAACGAATCAAGAGAACAGCCGGAGGAGGAGGTGCCCACTCTTGACCTTTCCTCTTGTCTTCATAATTGTCTATGCAGTTTAACCAAAATAAAATGACATCAGTGCCTTGGCATTTTGGTGACACTGTACAAAAAAATTAACTTATCTCATGAAAGTGAGGTATGTAATCTATAAGCATTAACAGTGCAAAAATCTGAAGGTAGTAACAAGTTTCATCGTTGGTATACTGGCTGTGCAACAGCATTAGAATGCCTTAGCTGAAAAATCTTTAATACATCCGCAATCAACAACTAACCCTGAAATAATCCAGTGACATTAAATGGCATTGCTTAAATTTATCGGTGGCATTAGACTGAGAGCGGCATTAGTTAAATGTGGCATCACTTTAGCAGTAGCATTGCTTGATTTGACTGCTGGCGTTATACTAACAGCAAAAAAAAGTGGCAATAAGAGCATGGGAGGCCCATTCGGATAGTGGGCGCACCAGTACGATGTACCTCCATGGACGCAGAGTGGTGAGGGAGGTATGGTTGCCCAGAGCAAAAAATATCCAGGCAGCATATGTGGATTACGTCCCATTTTTGTTCTCTTTAGCCACCTTTTTCCTATGCGAGGACAACAAACCGATCGACCTGGTCATTCTCTATTGCGTTGTCATGCCTTCTACCCTTCTTCAACCAAGAGACACAAGACTTGTTCCTTAGCTACTGATTTTCCCCTTTTCAACCTACATGCGGGTTTGATGCCTACTCTCTTGGACAGTACAGTCTCCCTTCCTTTCCTTATTCAACCCAGACATGGATTAGTCTGCATGAAGTAGGGTTTCCTTTAATAGTGCAAATTATGGTTTTCGTCTGCGTGGCCAGCAGAGCAGAGGATAGCAAATTGGGAAGATGGTGGAGTGGAAAAGGATCCACATGCAACGACGTGGCAGATGGGGCAATAGAACAAGGTTATGGTTCGAAAAGAGGTAGCATACCTGAGGGTCGGTGGGAAGTGGCTTCGCTCGTGGTCGTCGTCCTCCGCACACACTACGGCAGCGAGCTTGGGGACGGAGGCCATCCCGCGCGGGCGCTAGGTCTGAGAGGACGGCCTTGTCGTTAGTGCGTGACCTCGCTCGCCGACGACGAGTGCGTCAACGCTGCACTTTCTTTTCTTCCCCGGCGGATCTATGACCACCGGTGAGGAGGGGGAGAGGGGCCGTCTTTTTTAGATATGGAGGGAGGGTGGTAGTGTGAGAAGCAAGTGGGCAGCCCTTAGCAAGAAAGCGCTCAAGCTCCAACCTATATATCTTTTTTATACTACTAGTACTGGAGGTGGAGTAGTGGTAGAGTAGTTTATATTTTCTCTATGTACAGTACCAGTTAGTCGTGCTTCAAAACTGATCGACACGCCATTAAAAATATAAAGGTCAATAACTAATGCGGCACCTCGGGCCAACGCGGCCAGATCGCATTTTGCATGAGAAATTACACACCATGTTTCGTTGACATGTGGTCCCGTTCCAACATATCAGTGAGACGACGACGAGTAGTAGGAGTATTTCCGAATGGACGTGTAGGCCGGGGCGCCTCTTCATGAACCGTGGCAAACTCGCAACCGTCCACCGACTCTTCACCTTTCCCTCTCGATTTGGAACTGTTGTCGCACGCTCTTCCTCTCCCTCCTCCATTTTCCTTCAGCCATTCACCCTTTCTTCTGCCATTGTTCGATCGTCTTCTCCATGGAGGGAACAGGACGGAAATGACCCCGTTATTCTTGCCCCGATCTGAAAGATGACGTGGTGGAGGAACTCATTGATCGGTGCGACGTCATCACCTCAGCTAGCATGGCAGGTTCGTTCAAGCCCATTCTCGACTCAACTAATAACATCATTACAAATAACCCAAGAGTCAAGGAGCGGTATGATCTCCCCTATCTTCTTCGCCGTGACCCTGATGACTGGCGGCGGCACGACGGAGGCCTCGCCCTGTGCCAGTTGATGCCGCTTGATAATGATACGTATGTTGTTAAGATGCCATCGCTTGAGGGCAAGGCTTGGGCGGGCACAAATGGAGATTGAGTTGTTTACATTGGGTCCAACTGCGAGTGGGAACTTGTGAATGTGTACACTCGTGACCGGGTTCCACTTCCAAAAATCTCAGCAGGCTACCCAGAGGTTGAGCACACTCGTATTGTACGCACGTTCAAATACGATCATGGTGACTGTCTTCTACGGAAGATAGCAATTTGTCGAGTTCCCAACCGCTCTTGGAATTACAACAACTATCAAGTTGTTGCTATCTTCGACAAGCTTGTTGTTGTCCTTCGTGGTTCGACTCGATGGATATTGCTCAAAAATCAGTTTCTGTACACGGATGAGTACTGTGATGCAATTCAATACGAGGGCCTTGTGTTTGCTGCCACCACTCGTGGCACTGTTTTTGCATGGCATCCTCGTAGTTTCGGTACGTTTGTCTTCCACCATAATTATAATTGTTTCATCCACATGCATGCGGGTTAGCAAGTTTCCCTTTACTAATTAACCTTCTTCTTGTGTTTCCAAGGTCCTGTGAACATCCCACCACCTATACTTGAAAAAATTTATAACCAAGGGGGAGATGACGATGGTGATGATCACGAGCATGAGGACGAGCAGCGCCCATATACTCTGTGGCGCCTGGCAACTAATTCCGATGGATCACCTCTTCTTGTGTGTATACAGCCCACTGATGATGTTACTGCTAAGGAAGCAGGTGTAGTCTCCCATGGTCGCACTCTCCGGACCTATTCCAACACCTGTTGCATGGTATTTAGGGTGGATTCTAGTGTTCTAGCGCCAACTCCTTCTCCCTGGTACAGAATTGATAGTCTTGGAGAAAACTCGCTCTTCCTTGGACAAAACTATCCGATGATGGTGAAAGGCGATCCAACTGCTGTTGACACAACATTAACAGTACCATTTATGAGAAGCAAATGTGCCTATACCTCGGACATTTGGGTGGTTCCCTACCCTGGTACTGATATAGTAGGCCGCTTCAGCCTGGATGATCAATCCTGCGTTGGTTTCCAGATCGACAATCGATGGCCCGTCTCAGAGAATCACTTGTGGTTCAAAGCAAGCATTTCCAATGCCGAGGAATGGTTGAGTTGAAGTTCATTTCATTGCTTGTTATTTGTTGTGTGGTGAAAACTTTAGTATTTATAATGTATCCTCGTTGTCGATGTGGGTTGATGACCTGTTGTATGTAATAAAATGATATGCCTGTGATAAACTTACTAAATTTATGAATGCCTTTCTAGTCGCTTCTCTGAGTGAGTGGTGCGACGAGGCAAAAAAATATTTTCTGAATACATAATTGTACATGCATTGCAACAGGTTATCGGATGAGGCCAATCAACAATAGTAGTACACTATTTGTACTAGCTTCACATGCTTCGCGCGTCGGGCAGGTGTTTTTACTGTAGCCATATGTTAATGTGTTTGCTGTACGTAATCAGCACCTCGAATCCTCGATACTAGTACTATATAGTAGGAGTAAGTAGTAGTAGTAGTAGTAGTAGGGTGGCATGGGCCAGAACAAGCATTCACGTCCAGGAGTACGGCACATGCCACCACCACGACATCCATCTGACACCATATTATTTCTTGGAGTCCGTGCTAGAGCAATCTCTTCAACCTCGTCGTTTCTCTAACTTCAGCCATCGCGCAGCGGGCGAGGTGGGGGTTTGCCGATAGTCAGTTTCCTTAACTGCGGTCCCACTTGTAAGGCCAACTCCAACGCACGACCCCAAATGGAACTCCATTTTCCACGAACTCCAATGATAATTTTGAATAGAAAAGCTGGACCAAAGAAAACAAGAACCACAAGAATACATTTTACTACTCCTGTAAGTTGGATTAGTGCCTTCTCGATGCATTCATTGTTGATCTGCGGAGGCTCGATCTTGCGTGCTTCATTCTTCTTTGAGTGTAAAGAAGTAGACGTTGCTTCCTCGCATCTAGTCTCATGTCTAGCCTCTATTCTAGTAGGAGTATCAACAAGTGCACTAATCTCATCTCTAGCCTCTGTGCTAGCTAAAAGTGATAGAACATCTACTAAATTGTGCTCTATCAATATATGGATGTACTCTTCTTCCCAATACAAAAACTTGCATCCATTCTACTCCCTCCGTTGCACAATACATGCCTTCTATTTTTCAAAGTATATATGTATCTAGACATGTTTTAGTATATAGGTACATCCATTTTTGGACAAATGGAAGTCAAGTATTTTGGAACGGAGGGAGTACACAATAAAAAAATAAGTTAGCACAACTAGTCTAATCCGAGAGCACAACTGAAGATTTGGTCGGGTTCTTCCTCCTTTTGCCGACACGTGGGACATCCAGCATCCAGGTTGTGTCATGAAAGAAAATAGAGTGGTAGTTGAAGCCACGAGATGTGCATCTTGGGTTAAACTGTAAATAGAATCTTACTGCTCTTGAGTAACTCCAAAAGCGGCCAACGAAAATCTTTATTGGATTTGTTTTTCATCACCAGCACGTCGAGGTGAAAGATGTGCAGGTTCAGTGGGTCCTCTTGCGTTTTCACTGACATGTGGGGCCGCATGTGAGCAAACAGACGATGGGCTCCGCGCGTCCGTTGGCTGGCTGAGAAGAGAGATAGAGGAGGGATGAGCACGGACTGTAGGATATTTGTTCTACGTACCTCGATATAGGCTTGATATAGTGGGGTGGCATGGTCAGCATTCACGTCTAGCAGTACGGCACACGCCACCCACACGAGTCCCATCCAACACCAATTTTCTTGGAGTCCATGCTACAGCCATCTCTTCTCCCTCCTGTTTTCTCAGCCATTGCACGGTGGGCGGGGTGGGGGTTTGCCGATAGTCGGTTTGCTCAACTGCAGTCCCAATTGTAAGTGAAAATGCAACACCACATGCATTCCCACTTGAGCAGCGTGCCGGACCAACCGTGTGGGGGTGCGACGTGAGCACAACAGGCTTTTCCTTTTGAACTCGTAACTTGTAAAATTTGGTTCTGCTCCATGGCGCGACCGATAGATAGAAAATAACGATTTTGCCTAGTGTAATGAGAAGTTTGGTTCTGGCGCCGTTCATGCATGGAGTACGTACGAAAATTAAGAAGTTGATGCGAAAGGTAAGATAATTATTGTAGTATCATATACTGCTACATGGATTTGACGGAATGATAAAAATACATATAGATCCATCAACAACATCCTCACGCCCTAGTGCGTCCGGTCACCAACCAACGTGTGAGGAGCAGTGGCGTTGGCGGCGAGCTCAACGTGCTTCTGAACAGTGCCGTCCAAGGTTGCCCTGCGGTCCAAGAAGGCCAGCGTCCTATCGTCCTCCTCTTGCATGTAGTAGTCCTTGTGGACGATTTGCGCGTAGACGTGGGTGATTATGTCGATGGTGTCTTGTTGTGCCAGGCACTGCGCGGCGAGCGCGACCTCGAGGTGGACATTCTCCGGCGCGACGGCGGGCAGTCGCAGGGCCACCAGTGCAACGAAGAGGTTGTCACCATAGTGGCTGTTGAGGGTGGCAGGCATCGCAGAGCCTGGGCGCGTCAGCTGGAGGCTTACGTCAAAGTCGTCCGCAAGCTTCTTGACAACGGTGAACCTGTCGAGGAAACTGATGAGGACCTTGTCGAACAAGGAGACGAAGCTATCGTCCAAGCGGCCCCTCACCCTGGCGGCCTCAAGCAATACTACCCGGAGATGTTCCTCGGTGCCGGGCCACAGGCCAGCGTCGTGGACCATCTGGCACAGCCGGCTGATGCTCGCGCTCATCGCCTCCACGGGTCTAGCTTAGCTTCTAGTCAACTGATCTTGTGATTTGAGTGATCACTCTTGCCCTTGGTTAGCGTGCGTAGGTGCGTAGGATTTCGTACTACTCCTCGGCCCTCTACTGCACCTTCCTTTGGCTGTATGATAGGTGGGCCAGCCACCCCCTGGGCCCATGTGTCATTCACCCAAAGGCAGTTGCCATAAGTCAATGAAGCTGCGTCCCCCTCCGTGCCGGTGCAATATAGTCATCTCACCGGACCTCTAGTTGGGGCCAAACGAGAGAAGTTTGATGTTTACTGGTTTATTGGTCCCCTTTGCATTTTGCGCCAAGTTTTAACCTTTGATTTAACTAATAAAATGTTAATGCATGTAAACAAAAATGTTGTGTAAGTCACCTTACGAAAACCAAATAATCCCAAAATACTTAGGCACGGTGCATTAACTCCCTCCTTGTTTCTTATTTCATGACATATCAACCAATCAGAGATGTGGGTCGTGCATGCTTTCAATGACTTGAGACTACCAAACATGACATGCAGTGTTTAGTTCATTGCATGTAATCCTATTAGTACTCTAGTTAGCAAAAAACATTAAGTTCTCTCGCTGATAGGAATAAAACACCATGTATTTATTTACAGAGGGAGTAGTACATTTTTTGTGACATGCATTACTAGATATTGCTAGTCAAATACTAAAATCCAGAGGGACGTGGTAGTACTCCTAAATCCAGACGGTGGTGCTACTAGTACTAGTAGTAGTACTACCAATGTAGTAGTAGGAGTACTAGCACTGTACTACCCGTTGGTCAAATTATTACGTGCTGCTCCTCATAGTGAAGTGACAAGACCCTGCGCCGAAGATGACACCTGAGTATAGGTGCCGTGTTCGGCATACCATATTCAGCCTCACCGTCTGCAGTCAGTATCATCATGGCTGTAGAGCTAGCCTGCTTACAACTAGCCCCGTTCGACATAATTTCCCGTGCGTAGATGTCTGTGCATTGCACGGAACACCAAGATTGGGGTGGACGGCTCCGGCAGCGGCCATCGCGCCAGATTTTTCCACGGCCTTCTAGATGTGGTGGGGAGGAGATAAGGCTGATTGTGAGAGATAAGGAGTTGTTTGTAAATAGGGAATAAGTGCGGGCATCTTTTTGCACAAATGGAGAAGCTTGGTTTGTATGCGTCAGATCTAGATCCGACGGCTATTGGTGAAAGATGGCAGGCACAACATCATCACCAACTCAGGACCTGTTTGATTTGCAGGATTTTGAAAACGCAGGAATAGGACACGGCAATATTACAAGTTTCAAACTGATATTACAAATGTTAGGAGTAATGATGCACCTACGAAGAGGGAATTACTAGGAAGTTTACGTAAGAACTTTCATTACTTTAGGTGGATGCAGCATTATCGTACAAACTAAAATCCGCTGCCCTGACAAGTCACTAATGGGAAAATAAGTTTTCGAGTCTCTGGCCACTTGATGTTTCAAAAACAAATTTAGCTTCTGCGGAGACTTTGTCATTTAGGCTTAGACGCTTGCGGTGATCAGCACGCCATTCATTGTTGCGCCAGAGAACGCCAAACCTTATTACCTTGAGCACACTTGCCTCCAGAACAAAGAACTTGGCTAGTTTAATCTCAGATGTGCTGCCTCGATAGCCGATCAAATCAATTTCTGTAAGATGGAGATCAAGGCATTCGATGAGATTGTTATAGTGCAGCACATTTTTCACTTTCGGGTCTTTTTTATCTAAAAAATAAGAGAACATATTAGAGCAGCTGGCTGCATAAGATTGCCGTGTCATCAAGAGGTACCAATATCATTCGCTCATACGATAGGGTTGGCTGGCTAGTGATATTTTTCACTACAAAATTGGAAGAGTAAACCAGGATGGAGGTAGTACTTGCTCTTAGGGTAACCATAGAGTTACCGGAGTAGTCTAAGTTACTTTCCATTATGACTAGCCTAGTCTACTATAGTAGTACAGCATAAAAACGATGCAGGTGATCATGTGAGAAAAAATACTAAAAACATTTCTTTCGGTGCAGTGTGTAGATGCAGTTTTGAACACTACACTTGTCATCGTAATTTGGGAAAATTACGAAAAAAATTGAGCTACGTTGTGATTACCGTTTACTTATAGGAAAGAAGTTTCACCTCGATGAGTAGCTTCTCCGTGCACGGAAAGCATGTAAGGAATCCAACAACTTGATCCAGATTGGGGCCGATAGATTTTAGTGCTAAGATCTTCACTGTGCGCATGGACTGGGTCAAGCTTGTGGGAATCATTTTCTGGAAGACGGTCGTAAATACATCAAGAAGAAATTAAAAAATGTGAATTTGAAGAAGACGGAGAAGAAGATGAGTGTTGTACCTGAATGATTACGGATCCAATAAAGAGTTCGGAGAATTTGGCAGACGAGTACACCAGCACTGTCAATTTTGGTGCGTCAATGACCCTGATTTTTGTTGGACCTTCTAGATCCGATACAAGCAATCTCTCAAGGAAAGGCGCATTCTCAATGACCATAACATGGAACAGCTGGAGTGATCTCTTCCCAATTGATGTCTTGTTGTGGGGCCAGAAAGACACATAAATCCATCGGAGATTCATCGAGGCGATGTGGAGGCTCATGAACCCGTGGATCTGCTCAAGACGAAGGTACTCAAGCGCGGTACAGCTGTGGAGTAGGTGCTCCATAGCCTTCTTTGAGATGACAACGTTGAAGAGGTCGAGCTGCTTGAGTTGAGGGAGAAGAAGGGCGGGCGCGGCATTAATCTAGGGAAGATAGCAGGAGCTGAAGCTGGCGCGGCACAACGTTGGCGTGAGGCGGAGCGCGGACGGCGGCAGAGAGTGACATCGTCCATCTTCAAAGCTGAGCTCCTCGAGCTGATCTAGGGCGGGGGATAAGAACCACTCGTTGAACTTGGGTTGGACCATGAAGTTGGTACTGAACATGCGGATGTCAAGGTGTCTGGCTGGCCCAGGGTGCGATGAAAGGATCTTGGAGACTGCGGCCATGCGTTTGCAATCCCCGTCGCAGAGGCAGCTGTCGACGGTGAGGTTGAGGGGGACGCGGCGCCAGAGGGGGCGCCACCGCCGGGAGAGCAGGGTGGTCCGCACGGCAAATTTTGTGGGGAGGAGGCCGATGATGACGAGCAGCATGTCGTCAGGGAGGTTGCTGATGAAGTCCAGGCTCGCCGGATGCGGTTTTGGCTCGAGCCCCCTCCGCTTGTTGGCTGCCTCGCCCTCCATCTCAACCGGCGGCGACGCCTGTGTACATGTGTGCTGGTGTGTGTTGTGTGCTGGGTGTGCGTGAGTGCGTCCTTCTGTGCATGCCGCCGCGCAGTGGTGAATTGTGCGCGAGTGTGTCCTTCGCGTGCAAGAAGTTTGTCCTCAATGCGCCCTCAATTTACTAGAGTGCGGGGTGCTACCCCGAGTGGTTTCAACTTTGTTTACTTCACCGCGTGTCAGATGGGCGTCTAGTTTACTTATTTTCACCCACTGCCACATGGGCCAGCACACGAAGATACAAAACACGAGCTGACAAGGCAGCATGTGGATTGGTTGACCGGTCAACTAAACAATATACGGAGATATACACTGACACAGTGAGCGTATAATCCGTCGGTATAGAGAGTTCGAGTGAGAAGGGAGGCCCGTGAGAGATAGCAGAGAGAGAGACAGAAAGAGCTACTCCCTTCGTTCTATAATGTAGTTCCAACATTTTTTTAAGTCAAACTTTTGAAACTTTGACCAAGTTTATAAAGAAATTACTTATATCTACAATACCAAAGATAAATGATAGTATGAAGTAAGTACATGTTGTGATGAATCTAATGATCGTTCCAGATGTAAATGTTTTTCTCCACATATACCTGGTCAAACTTTTCTGAGGTTTGACTTTTCAAAACATCCATATGGTTATGGACGTGACAGAGTCCCTAACTAGAGAGAGAGAGAGAGTGAAAAAATTGTGCGTGCATGTGTGAAAGAGACATGGACAACACACGATAAAACTAGAGAAAAAGCGTGCATGTCTTATGCAAACATATCACACATGCATCTTTGACAACGGAGGCAAGGTGAGGAGATAGTGTGTGGTTGTTTGGAACCGAGAGAGCAAGACCCCTAGCACGTGGCCAAGAGGGGTCTGACAAACAAGGGAGAGAGGTCAAGAGAGACGTACGGAGAAAATGCAGACATGGGGAGGAGAGAGTGTATGTTTGTCATAGAGAGATCCCCTGGAGATTGTGATGGGACTACATGGGTGGGAGATCAAGTGACAAGGTGTGTGCGCGATAGAAGATGCCCCGAGAGATATTGAGATAGACGTATGGATGGAAGGAGACAATACGTGTGTTCCTGATGGCTAGTAAGAGATAATCATACTTAGGAGGGGGGAGTGCTTGCGCCTATGATGCAGTGAGGGATTATGGTACTTAGGGGGGTGCGTGTCACATGGAGAGAGAACAAGGGCGGAGAGTGTTGGATGGGTCTATATGTATAGCGCGAGTGAGACATGTGTATGTGTGAACAAGGGAGATATAAGGCCAGTTTGGCTTGCGTCCTGAGCATCTTTTGCCTGTCCTGGGGTTGTGGCTGGATTTCATGCACGCTTGTTTGGTTGCTACCCTGTGAAAAAGAAAGCCCGCCTGGCCTAGGTTCCCTTGCACTTTAATTAGCCTGGCTGAACTCCAGACACTGCAAGTAGCCTCGCCCAGGCGATCGATTTTGAACGCCTGGCCGTCCCTGGTCGTGTGGCCACGAGGCTAACAGCAACATGGATGGATATTAGCATTAAATAATTGATGCATGGATTGATTGATGGTTCGTTGATGCTTTGCCTGGCCCAGGCATGAACCAAACGCTTCAGCACCACACAAGCCTGGCCAGGCAGAAATATTTTACATCTCACGTCCACACCAGGCAGTACCGGCCATCAAGGCATGAGGGTCAGGTCACGAACCAAACTGACCAATAAAGTTTGTGAGAGATTGAGGAGCCCCGATAAGGCTGAGTGGTGCGTCATATAGCTGAGAGGGGGAAAGAGATATTCCATCTGCTCGATAATGCAGTGCATGTAAATTTTTTAAAAGTCAAACTTTGGAAACTTTGATCAGGTTTATGCAAATGTTATTTATATCTACAATACCAAAGATACATCATACAAAACTACATCTCATGGTGAATCTAATGGTATATGTATGCCGTACTAGATGTAATTTTTTTTCTCCACGTACATGGTCAAACTTTGTGATGTTTGACTTTTCAATAAATCTATATGCTATGGACCGAGGAGAGTGCCTCAGTCGAGACAGATCAAGTGTGTGTGAAGGAGAATGAGTAAGTGTGCAAAAAGATTATGTGTGTGAAAGAGAAAGTGACAACAAATGATAAATTAGAGAGAGTGTGTGTTTTTTCGTTTCTTATGCGAACATATCACGCATGCATCTCTGAGATGGAAAAGTGAGGCGAGGAGATACATGAAGATAGCTAGTGTGTGATTGTTTGCAACGGAGAGAGACACCCCTGTAGCACATGTCCAATAGAGGTCTGGCCAACAAGGAACAAAGGTCGAGAGGGACACATGGATGGCATGGACGCATGGGGAGGGAGAGAGGGTGTGTTTGTGATAGAGAGATCCCGTCGAGATCGTGAGGGGACTATATGGGTGGAAGATCGAGGGAGTGTGTGCGCGATAGAAAGATGCCCCGAGAGAAATCGAGATAGACCATGCACATGTTTGTGAAGGAGACCAAGATTAGCTAGTCATATACATATAGGGGGACTGCGTGTGCCTACAATTGAGTGAGAGACCATCATACTTGGCTAGCTGGGCATGGGATTGTGTGTGTGCGCGTGTGAGATGGAGAGAGAACGAGGGGGAGAGATAGAGTTTTAGATGGGCCTATCGAGTGCGAGTGAGATATGCATGTGTATGTGTGACCCAGGTGGATGAAGAGTTTGAGAGAGGGGGGAAGAGCTTCGAGACGACATAGTGGTGCGTGAGAGAGTTACGGGCAAAGAGCCAAGGAATTTGTGTGCGTACGATGAGTGCACCCAAGATATCTAGCTTGGACTAGCTAGAGTATCATACATAGTGTGCGAGAGAGACCTATAGTTGGTGTATATATGCATGCGAACTAGAAAGAGCCCCCCCCCCCACACACACACAAAGAGAGAGAGAGAGAGAGATGGAGAGAAAGGGAGAGGGACCAACAAGGTTTTTGTGTCAGATGCGTGCGACAGAATTGAAGATTGTCAGCAAGAGAGAGAGAGAGAGAGAGAGAGAGAGAGAGAGAGACAGAGAACAGGAGTCCGGGAGAGGGGGAGGTCGCGTTTTATGCATCAAAGACTGATATAAACCATGTTTCGATATAAACTTGCATTCAAATATTTAAATTGGAGAACATGTTGTCTGCAATCCTAACATGAACGGATCTATGCGTATATCAAACAAGTTCATTAATTTGACTTTCAACATGTTCATGGAGTACTATAATACTGTACAACATGCTACTCGATCGAGGTGTTCAATTTTGGATTTAGTTCACTATTTTGACCTACTGAACGAGCTATTTCATTGAATCGAGATATTTCATTTTGGGTTTGATTCGCGTTTTTGAGTGGGTCAACTATTTGTCATATAGTAAATCGCTAGCAACGAGCATGTAAAAACACATTACTCCCGAGCATCATCTCTCCATCTAAAAAAGAAGTGGCAAGCTAATATTTCAAAATTTGATCCGAATCGACTTGGTAAGGTAGATGTGGATGCTCGTTCTCCCAAAATTTGAACGAACCGTTAAACATCCTCTCTGCTCGGTGGAATTCGCCCGCGCAAATAAATGGGAGACGCAAAATTACCATCCTATGTGGGACACGTATCAATTGGCCCGTTGTACATCGAGGGTAGGTTCGTAACTTCAACCAAGCGCGCCTTCTCCTCGGCCGAAATGACATGTGCCAAATAATTCATAAACCATGGTCGGCAAAACACGCTCTCCTCGCCCGAAATAGCTCGCACCCACTATTTCAAAACACGCTCTCCTCGCCCGAAATCGCTCGCGCCCACTATAGTTCAAAACACGCCCTCCTCGCCCGAAATCGCTCCCGCCCACTATTTGTTGAGAAGCAAAGTTACTCTACTATCCCCGACCCTCAGTACACAGACCCAAGCCGATAAGCCTATAGGCAAGGGTAGAACTGTAACTCCCCCTCACATTTCAGACAAATGCGTCCGTAAGACATGGTTCCACTCCCCTCCCAATTCCCGCCCGCCCGCCCCCATTCATACCTCGTGGGCGCCAAATCACCTTCTCCCCGGGAAGCTCCCTTCTCCCAAGCCGCGAAACCTCAGCCCCACCTCCATGGCGCCCCCCACCGCACCAATTTCATAGCCGCCCTCCTCCCTAATGCTGGAGACGCTGTCCATTTGTCGTCGTGCACTGGGCCATGTGCCTCTTACTCCGTGCTGCTGGTGCTGCCTCGACGACGGCCGCGTGAACCGTACCGGAGCCGATTCACCCCCGCCATTGTTCACGGCACCGGAGCGGCTCCAACTTTGGATCCGTCCAGAGTCCTGGCGCTGCTTCCGCTTAGCCGTCGACCGTCACGACATCGCTCTTTCCTTGCCGTCGATCGCCACCACAACCGCGCCGGCCTCACCGACTCAGCAGCTGGACCTGCCTACTTCACCATGCCGCCAGATAGGTCGCACCCTCATCTCAAATCAATTTATTTAGGCATCACTTGTCTGAATTTTTATTCTGGGCCAATCGATTCCCAATGGGAAGCAGCACCCCTCGAGGCGGCGGAGCTCCTAGGCTGCCGGTTGGCTGGTGTCTAATGTAAGGGTGCGGGGCCACAAGTTCGCTGCGGAAGCAGCGCTTAGATGGCTATCTTTTAGAGTTGGGTGGGTTGAACGTATTGCCACCGCCGGATCTGGATGACGGGGAGTCTTTGTGGATTGGCCCGGGGGCGGCGCAACCACGGCAGTGTTGGGGAACGCAGTAATTTCAAAAAAATTCCTACGCACACGCAAGATCATGGTGATGCACAGCAACGAGAGGGGCGAGTGTTGTCTACGTACCTACACAGACCGACTGCGGAAGCGTTGACGCAACATAGAGGAAGTAGTCGTGCGTCTTCCCGATCCGACCGATCCAAGCACCGTTACTCCGGCACCTCCGAGTTTTTAGCACACGTACAGCTCAATGACGATCCTCGGGCTCCGATCCAGCAAAGCGTCGGGGAGGAGTTCCGTTAGCACGACGGCGTGGTGACGATCTTGATGTTCTCCTGTCGCAGGGCTTCGCCTAAGCACTGCTACAATATGATCGAGGTGGAATATGGTGGCAGGGGGCACCGCACACGGCTAAGGAACGATCTCAAGGATCAACTTGTGTGTCTAGGGGTGTCCCCTGCCTCCGTATATAAAGGATCCAAGGGGAGGGGCTGGCCGGCCAAGGGGGGCGCCCCAAGAGAGTCCTACTCCCTCTGGGAGTAGGATTCCCTCCCCCAATCCTAGTTGGAATAGGACTCCTTGAGGGGGGGAAAGAGAGAGAGGGGGCCGACCACCTCTCCTAGTCCTAATAGGACTAGGGGAGGGGGGAGGCACGCGGCCACCTTGGGCTGCCCCTTTCTCCTTTCCACTAAAGCCCACTAAGGCCCATATAGCTCCCGGGGGGTTCCGGTAACCTCCCGGTACTCCGGTAAAATCCCGATTTCACCCGGAACACTTCCGATATCCAAACATAGGCTTCCAATATATCAATCTTTATGTCTCGACCATTTCGAGACTCCTCGTCATGTCCGTGATCACATCCGGGACTCCGAACTAACTTCGGTACATCAAAATGCATAAACTCATAATAATTGTCATCGTAACGTTAAGCGTGCGGACCCTACGGTTCGAGAACAATGTAGACATGACCGAGACACGTCTCCGGTCAATAACCAATAGTGGGACCTGGATGTCCATATTGGCTCCTACATATTCTACGAAGATCTTTATCGGTCAGACCGCATAACAACATACGTTGTTCCCTTTGTCATCGGTATGTTACTTGCCCGAGATTCGATCGTCGGTATCCAATACCTAGTTCAATCTCGTTACCGGCAAGCCTCTTTACTCGTTTCGTAATACATCATCTCGCAACTAACTCATTAGTTGCAATGCTTGCAAGGCTTATGTGATGTGCATTACCGAGAGGGCCCAGAGATACCTCTCCGACAATCGGAGTGACAAATCCTAATCTCGAAATATGCCAACCCAACATCTACCTTTGGAGACACCTGTAGAGCTCCTTTATAATCACCCAGTTACGTTGTGACGTTTGGTAGCACACAAAGTGTTCCTCCGGTAAACGGGAGTTGCATAATCTCATAGTCATAGGAACATGTATAAGTCATGAAGAAAGCAATAGCAACATACTAAACGATCGGGTGCTAAGCTAATGAAATGGGTCATGTCAATCAGATCATTCAACTAATGATGTGACCTCGTTAATCAAATAACAACACCTTGTTCATGGTTAGGAAACATAACCATCTTTGATTAACGAGGTAGTCAAGTAGAGGCATACTAGTGACAATAAGTTTGTCTATGTATTCACACATGTATTATGTTTCCGGTTAATACAATTCTAGCATGAATAATAAACATTTATCATGATATAAGGAAATAAATAATAACTTTATTATTGCCTCTAGGGCATATTTCCTTCAGTCTCCCACTTGCACTAGAGTCAATAATCTAGATTACACAGTAATGATTCTAACACCCATGGAGCCTTGGTGCTGATCATGTTTTGCTCGTGGAAGAGGCTTAGTCAACGAGTCTGCAACATTCAGATCCGTATGTATCTTGCAAATCTCTATGTCTCCCACCTGGACTAGATCCCGGATGGAATTGAAGCGTCTCTTGATGTGCTTGGTACTCTTATGAAATCTGGATTCCTTTGCCAAAGCAATTGCACCAGTATTGTCACAAAAGATTTTCATTGGACCCGATGCACTAGGTATGACACCTAGATCGGATATGAACTCCTTCATCCAGATTCCTTCGTTCGCTGCTTCCGAAGCAGCTATGTATTACGCTTCACATGTAGATCCCGCTACGATGCTTTGTTTAGAACTGCACCAACTGACAGCTCCACCGTTTAATGTAAACACGTATCCGGTTTGCGATTTAGAATCGTCCGGATCAGTGTCAAAGCTCGCATCAACGTAACCTCTTACGGTGAGCTCTTTGTCACCTCCATATACGAGAAACATATCCTTAGTCCTTTTTAGGTACTTCAGGATGTTCTTGACCGTTGTCCAGTGATCCACTCCTGGATTACTTTGGTACCTCCCTGCTAAACTTATAGCAAGGCACATATCAGGTCTGGTACATAGCATTGCATACATGATAGAGCCTATGGCTGAAGCATAGGGAACATCTTTCATTTTCTCTCTATCTTTTGCAGTGGTCGGGCATTGAGTCTTACTCAACTTCACACCTTGTAACACAGGCAAGAACCCTTTCTTTGCTTGATCCATTTTGAACTTCTTCAAAACTTTGTCAAGGTATGTGCTTTGTGAAAGTCCAATTAAGCGTCTTGATCTATCTCTATAGATCTTAATGCCTAATATGTAAGCAGCTTCACCGAGGTCTTTCATTGAAAAACTTTTATTCAAGTATCCCTTTATGCTATCCAGAAATTCTATATCATTTCCAATTAGTAATATGTCATCCACATATAATATCAGAAATGCTACAGAGCTCCCACTCACTTTCTTGTAAATACAGGCTTCTCCAAAAGTCTGTATAAAACCAAATGCTTTGATAACACTATCAAAGCGTTTATTCCAACTCCGAGAGGCTTGCACCAGTCCATAAATGGATCGCCGGAGCTTGCACACTTTGTTAGCTCCCTTTGGATTGACAAAACCTTCTGGTTGCATCATATACAACTCTTCTTCCAGAAATCCAGTCAGGAATGCAGTTTTGACATCCATCTGCCAAATTTCATAATCATAAAATGCGGCAATTGCTAACATGATTCGGACAGACTTAAGCATCGCTACGGGTGAGAAGGTCTCATCGTAGTCAACCCCTTGAACTTGTCGAAAACCTTTTGCGACAAGTCGAGCTTTGTAGACAGTAACATTACCATCAGCGTCAGTCTTCTTCTTGAAGATCCATTTATTCTCAATTGCTTGCCGATCATCGGGCAAGTCAACCAAAGTCCATACTTTGTTCTCATACATGGATCCCATCTCAGATTTCATGGCTTCAAGCCACTTTGCGGAATCTGGGCTCACCATCGCTTCTTCATAGTTCGTAGGTTCATCATGATCTAGTAGCATGATTTCCAGAACAGAATTACCGTACCACTCTGGCGTGGATCTTACTCTGGTTGATCTACGAGGTTCAGTAGTATCTTGATCTGAAGTTTCATGACCATCATCATTAGCTTCCTCACTATTGGTGTAGGTGTCGCAGAAACAGTTTTCTGTGATGTACTACTTTCCAATAAAGGAGCAGGTACAGTTACCTCGTCAAGTTCTACTTTCCTCCCACTCACTTCTTTCGAGAGAAACTCCTTCTCTAGAAAGGATCCATTCTTAGCAACGAATGTCTTGCCTTCGGATCTGTGATAGAAGGTGTACCCAATAGTCTCCTTTGGGTATCCTATGAAGACACATTTCTCCGATTTGGGTTCGAGCTTATCAGGTTGAAGCTTTTTCACATAAGCATCGCAGCCCCAAACTTTAAGAAACGACAACTTTGGTTTCTTGCCAAACCACAGTTCATAAGGCGTCGTCTCAATGGATTTTGATGGTGCCCTATTTAATGTGAATGCGGCCGTCTCTAAAGCATATCCCCAAAACGATAGCGGTAAATCAGTAAGAGACATCATAGATCGCACCATATCTAGTAAAGTACATTACGACGTTCAGACACACCATTACGCTGTGGTGTTCCGGGTGGCGTGAGTTGCGAAACTATTCCACAATTTTTCAAATGTACACCAAACTCGTAACTCAAATATTCTCCTCCATGATCAGATCGTAGAAACTTTATTTTCTTGTTACGATGATTTTCAACTTCACTCTGAAATTCTTTGAACTTTTCAAATGTTTCAGACTTATGTTTCATTAAGTAGATATACCCATATCTGCTTAAGTCATCTGTGAAGGTGAGAAAATAACGATATCCGCCATGAGCCTCAATATTCATCGGACCACATACATCGGTATGTATGATTTCCAACAAATCTGTTGCTCTCTCCATAGTACCGGAGAACGGTGTTTTAGTCATCTTGCCCATGAGGCACGGTTCGCAAGTACCAAGTGATTCATAATCAAGTGGTTCCAAAAGTCCATCAGTATGGAGTTTCTTCATGCGCTTTACACCGATATGACCTAAACGACAGTGCCACAAATAAGTTGCACTTTCATTATCAACTATGCATCTTTTGGCTTCAACATTATGAATATGTGTATCACTACTATCGAGATTCATCAAAAAGAGACCACTCTTCAAGGGTGCATGACCATAAAAGATATTACTCATATAAATAGAACAACCATTATTCTCTGATTTAAATGAATAACCGTCTCGCATTAAACAAGATCCAGATATAATGTTCATGCTCAACGCTGGCACCAAATAACAATTATTTAGGTCTAATATTAATCCCGAAGGTAGATGTACAGGTAGCGTACCGACCGCGATCACATCGACTTTGGAACTGTTTCCCACGCGCATCGTCACCTCGTCCTTCGCTAGTGTTCGCTTAATCCGTAGTCCCTGTTTCGAGTTGCAAATATTAGCAACAGAACCAGTATCAAATACCCAGGTGCTACTGCGAGCTCTAGTAAGGTACACATCAATAACATGTATATCACATATACCTTTGTTCACCTTGCCATCCTTCTTATCCGCCAAATACTTGGGGCAGTTCCGCTTCCAGTGACCAGTCTGCTTGCAGTAGAAGCACTCAGTTTCAGGCTTAGGTCCAGACTTGGGTTTCTTCTCTTGAGCAGCAACTTGCTTGCCGTTCTTCTTGAAGTTCCCCTTCTTCTTCCCTTTGCCCTTTTTCTTGAAACTAGTGGTCTTGTTGACCATCAACACTTGATGCTCCTTCTTGATTTCTACCTCCGCAGCTTTCAGCATTGCGAAGAGCTCGGGAATAGTCTTGTTCATCCCTTGCATATTATAGTTCATCACGAAGCTCTTGTAGCTTGGTGGCAGTGATTGGAGAATTCTGTCAATGACGCAATCATCTGGAAGATTAACTCCCATCTGAATCAAGTGATTATTATACCCAGACATTTTGAGTATATGCTCACTGACAGAACTGTTCTCCTCCATCTTGCAGCTATAGAACTTATTGGAGACTTCATATCTCTCAATCCGGGCATTTGCTTGAAATATTAACTTCAACTCCTGGAACATCTCATATGCTCCATGACGTTCAAAACATCGTTGAAGTCCCGATTCTAAGCCGTAAAGCATGGCACACTGAACTATCGAGTAGTCATCAGCTTTGCTCTGCCAGACGTTCATAACATCTGGTGTTGCTCCAGCAGCAGGCCTGGCACCCAGCGGTGCTTCCAGGACGTAATTCTTCTGAGCAGCAATGAGGATAATCCTCAAGTTACGGACCCAGTCCGTGTAATTGCTACCATCATCTTTCAACTTTGCTTTCTCAAGGAACGCATTAAAATTCAACGGAACAACAGCACGAGCCATCTATCTACAATCAACATAAACAAGCAAGATACTATCAGGTACTAAGTTCATGATAAGTTTAAGTTCAATTAATCAAATTACTTAAGAACTCCCACTTAGATAGACATCCCTCTAATCTTCTAAGTGATTACGTGATCCAAATCAACTAAACCATAACCGATCATCACGTGAGATGGAGTAGTTTTCAATGGTGAACATCGTTATGTTGATCATATCTACTATATGATTCATGCTCGACCTTTCGGTCTCCGTGTTCCGAGGCCATATCTGCATATGCTAGGCTCGTCAAGTTTAACCTGAGTATTCTGCGTGTGCAAAACTGGCTTGCACCCGTTGTAGATGGACGTAGAGCTTATCACACCCGACCATCACGTGGTGTCTGGGCACGACGAACTTTGGCAATGGTGCATACTCAAGGAGAACACTTCTTGATAATTTAGTGAGAGATCATCTTATAATGCTACCATCAATCAAAGCAAGATAAGATGCATAAAAGGATAAACATCTCATGCAATCAATATAAGTGATATGATATGGCCATCATCATCTTGTGCTTGTGATCTCCATCTCCGGAGCACTGTCATGATCACCATCGTCCCGGCACGACACCTTGATCTCCATCGTAGCATCGTTGTTGTCTCGCCAATCTTATGCTTCCATGACTATCGCTACCGCTTAGTGATAAAGTAAAGCATTACATCGTGATTGCATTGCATACAATAAAGCGACAACCATATGGCTCCTGCTAGTTGCCGATAACTCGGTTACAAAACATGATCATCTCATACAATAAAATTCATCATCATGCCTTGACCATATCACATCACAACATGCCCTGCAAAAACAAGTTAGACATCCTCTACTTTGTTGTTGCAAGTTTTACGTGGCTGCTACGGGCTTAAGTAAGAACCAATCTCACCTACGCATCAAAACCACAACAATAGTTTGTCAAATAGACTCCGTTTTAACCTTCGCAAGGACCGGGCGTAGCCATACTCGGTTCAACTAAAGTTGGAGAGACAGTCGCCCGCAAGCCACCTATGTGCAAAGCACGTCGGGAGAACCGGTCTCGCGTAAGCGTACGCGTAATGTCGGTCCGGGTCGTCTCGTCCAACAATACCGCCGAACCAAAGTATGACATGCTGGTAGGCAGTATGACTTATATCGCCCACAACTCACTTGTGTTCTACTCGTGCATATAACATCAAACCATAAAACCTAGGCTCGGATGCCACTGTTGGGGAACGCGGTAATTTCAAAAAAAATCCTACGCACATGCAAGATCATGGTGATGCACAGCAACAAGAGGGGAGAGTGTTGTCTACGTACCTACGCAGACCGACTGCGGAAGCGTTGACGCAACATAGAGGAAGTAGTCGTACGTCTTCCCGATCCGACCGATCCAAGCACCGTTACTCCGAAACCTCCGAGTTTTTAGCACACGTACAGCTCAATGACGATCCCCGGGCTCCGATCCAGCAAAGCGTCGGGGAGGAGTTCCGTCAGCATGATGGCGTGATGACGATCTTGATGTTCTACTGTCGCAGGGCTTCGCCTAAGCACCGCTACAATATGATCAAGGTGGAATATGGTGGCAGGGGGCACCGCACACGGCTAAGGAACGATCTCAAGGATCAACTTGTGTGTCTAGGGGTGTCCCCTACCTCCGTATATAAAGGATCCAAGGGGAGGGGCTGGCCGGCCAAGGGGGGCGCGCCAGGAGAGTCCTACTCCCTCTGGGAGTAGGATTCCCTCCCCCAATCCTAGTTGGAATAGGACTCCTTGAGGGGGGGAAAGAGAGAGAGGGGGACGGCCACCTCTCCTAGTCCTAATAGGACTAGGGGAGGGGGGAGGCGCGCGGCCACCTTGGGCTGCCCCTTTCTCCTTTCCACTAAAGCCCACTAAGGCCCATATAGCTCCCGGGGGGTTCCGGTAACCTCCCGGTACTCCGGTAAAATCCCGATTTCACCCGGAACACTTCCGATATCCAAACATAGGCTTCCAATCTTTATGTCTCGACCATTTCGAGACTCCTCGTCATGTCCGTGATCACATCCGGGACTCCGAACTAACTTCGGTACATCAAAATGCATAAACTCATAATAACTGTCATTGTAACGTTAAGCGTGCGGACCCTACGGTTCGAGAACAATGTAGACATGACCGAGACACGTCTCCGGTCAATAACCAATAGCGGGACCTGGATGTCCATATTGGCTCCTACATATTCTACGAAGATCTTTATCGGTCAGACCGCATAACAACATACGTTGTTCCCTTTGTCATCGGTATGTTACTTGCCCGAGATTTCATCATCGGTATCCAATACCTAGTTCAATCTCGTTACCGGCAAGTCTCTTTACTCGTTCCGTAATACATCATCTCGCAACTAACTCATTAGTTGCAATGCTTGCAAGGCTTATGTGATGTGCATTACCGAGAGGGCCCAGAGATACCTCTCCGATAATCGGAGTGACAAATCCTAATCTCGAAATACGCCAACCCAACATCTACCTTTGGAGACACCTGTAGAGCTCCTTTATAATCACCCAGTTACGTTGTGACGTTTGGTAGTACACAAAGTGTTCCTCCGGTAAACGGGAGTTGGATAATCTCATAGTCATAGGAACATGTATAAGTCATGAAGAAAGCAATAGCAACATACTAAACGATCGGGTGCTAAGCTAATGAAATGGGTCATGTCAATCAGATCATTCAACTAATGATGTGACCTCATTAATCAAATAACAACACCTTGTTCGTGGTTAGGAAACATAACCATCTTTGATTAACGAGCTAGTCAAGTAGAGGCATACTAGTGACAATAAGTTTGTCTATGTATTCACACATGTATTATGTTTCCGGTTAATACAATTCTAGCATGAATAATAAACATTTATCATGATATAAGGAAATAAATAATAACTTTATTATTGCCTCTAGGGCATATTTCCTTCAGACAGTGCAGTGGGGCGGGGATCGGGGTTTTGGCCGGGGCCACGGACGGTGGAGGCAGGCTGCTCTGTCGTTGGTCGCTGGCTCTTTGGGGAAGATTCCGAACAGTGTCAGCCGGGAGGCACAAGACGGCCAGCCATCTGGCGTAGATCGGACAGTACCAAAATAAAATAAAATCATGTGACCCCAATTTAGTCTTCAGTCAACAACCGTGTGACCACTCTCATACCTTGTTGTTGATATCTTAGTGTATTTCTTCAGATCAAAGAGATATGTCGTTCTTAACATTATGCGTTATCTGCATCTTCAGACACACCGTCTTCTGACTCACCGCAGCTGCTCCAACAAGGGAAGCATACACCAGAAGGGAGCTATAGTCCCCACTCAACAGTTCTGCATCAAATGTGCATGCCCGACATGGACAGCCACAACAACTGCAGGGCCATCGACAAGTCAGCACATGATGCTCAATCCTATGGATGGCAGCCAGATAGGTTGTACCCTCATCTTACTTGTGTGCAACATTTATGGCTTTGTTATTCATCTAAGCATGGAAAATAGATCATCACATTTCATTGTATATTCATGTTGGTCTCTTACAGGTCTTGTTCAGGAGTTAACGTTGTTCCATAGTTCAGCTAAGATACTTGTTCTTTAGGTAACGTTGTTCCATAGTTATCATCCATCAGCCAATGCTATCCCACAGGCTGGTGATTATAGTATTATACCACTTCTAGTATTACCTATGGTGTTCTTTAATACTTTTGTGTGCCATCTAGTTAATCTTGAGTACAAACGATACATATTCTGTAGCTTTCATCTGTGTTCTCCCTTTAGTTTATGAGACATGTTGCTGCTAGTTAACCCCAGTCCTACTATTTATGTCGTCTCCTACAGGCACTCATTACATAAATCTAACTACTAGTTGTCTTCCATGCATTTCAGATATAATTGCACACACTGATATATCCACAAGAACCTCACGGAGCAATGTAAAGGCCAATAAACTTGATGTCAATGATACCCAATATGATGGAACATGTAAAGGCAGTTCTTCAGAAGACTTGCAGAAAGATGATGAATCCTCTTCACCCCGCAAGGTCCTTGCTCTAACTTGGCCTGTGATATGGGTACAACATGCATATAATGTCCTGGAGTGTATCTACTCTATTGCAATGCCATGTGCTTAGCATACTGATCATGCATGTAAATATGCCATGCCTTCCTGTTTTTAAGTACATATTCCATTCATGATAACATGTTTTCAAATTCAAGTACTGTCATTCTACTCTATCGCAATGCCATCTGCTTAATTTGGACATCATGCTTCTGAATATCTTATGCCATCTTATTTTCCCAATCATACACGTGTATGTTGCCTTAGTTATTTCTGTACGTATTCCGCTAGCATACAGTTTTACATTCAACTAGTGTTTTTTGTTGTGTTGTCCTGTCGTATCCCTAGCTCTTACACCATACTCCCTCCATCCGGATTACATGTTACCAAAATGGATAAAAAAGGATGTATCTAGAACTGAAATATGCCTAGACCCATCCATTTTTTTCCGGATGGAGGGAATACATGTCAATATGTCATGCCTTTATATTCTTCGGTACCTATTCCATCTCTCTGCTGTCGCATGTTTTCTAATTAAAGCACCATTCTTCTATACAAGGCATGCAAGGGGAAGACGACTATGTTAGAATCTGAAGGGTTACAAACAAGGCCTTTGCAAAAGATCCAAACACCGGGAGATAATAAACCAACTCCAGTTTTTATAGATACTGCTCCAGCACAGAGAAACCCAACTCCTACTGATAATAAGCAGATTCCAGTGGCCAAAGAACTAGTCCGCTCCAATCCAGCAAAAATATGTCAACTCAATTCTAAGAAGCGTGTGCGTATCCTTGCATCATGAAATTTTATAGCATGCTGATCATATTTTCTACATGTTTCTTACCCATCTCTCTTTTAGAAAATAAGCTTAACAGATAGAAGAATTTCTGCAATGGTATCGTTTATGAGGAAAGATTCTTGCAAGAATTCTCTGTGCTCCAATGTAGATGTAAGTATCTGTTGTATATCACTATATTTTACATCAGCATGTATTTTGTTAATCAGCGTGAATCCAACCTGTATATGATCTAAATTTAGTTGTAGCAAAATGTATGATTAAAGGCCACAATGTTGATTTTTGCAAGGAAAACTGCCTGGTAGTTTTGCATCCTGACCTGCATGAGTGTACTATCTCATATAAGTGGGTTTGAATACTTTGGTTCTGCAGTAGGTTTTTCAGTGTTTTTTTACTGTGTTGTCCTGTCGTATCCCTAGCTCTTACATCATACTCCCTCCGTCCGGATTAAATGTCAGAGAAATGGGTAAAACTGGATGTATCTAGAACTGAAATACGCCTAGACCCACCCATTTATTTCCGGATGGAGGGAATACATGTCAATATGTCATGCCTTTCTATTCTTCAGTACCTAATCCATCTCTGTTGTAGCATGTTTTATAACTGAATCACCATTCTTCTATATAAGGCATGCAAGGGGAAGACGACTATGTTAGAATCTGAAGGGTTACAAACCAGGTCTTTGCAAAAGATCCAAATGCCAGGAGATAATAAACGAACTCCATTTTTCATAGATACTACTCCAGCACAGAGAAACCCAACTCCCACTGATAATAAGCAGATTCCAGTGGCCAAAGAACTAGTCCGGTCCAGTCCAGCAAAAGAATGTCAACTCCATTCTAAGAAGCGTGTGCGTATCCTCGCATCATGAAATTTTATAGCATTCTGATCATATTTTCTACATGTTTCTTACCCATCTCTCTTTTAGAAAATAAGGTTAAATGATACAAGACTTCCTCCATTGGGATCGTATTCGAGGAAAATATCTTGCGGGAATTCTCTGTGCTCCAATGCTGATGTAAGTACCTGTTGTATATCACTATATTTTTACATCAGCGTGTATTTTGTTATTCGGCGTGAATCTAACCTTTATCTGATCTAAAATTAGTTGTAGCAAAATGTTAAAGGCGCCAATGTTGATTTTTGTAAGGAAAACTGCCTAGTAGTTTTGCATACTGACCTGCATGAATGTACTATCTCATATCACGCACATTACTAAATTGTAGTGCTTCTCTGGTTGCCCATTCATTTGTGTCAATGTTGCTTTCGTATTACCTTACCTGGCTGATGATGTCGTGCCATATTGTGTTAATTTGGTGTAGGCTAGTTGCCCAAACGTTCGTTGTGTCAATGTTGCTTTCCTATTATCTGACTTGGCCAATGATAGCAATGCTAGTGTGTTAATTTTGTGCAGGCTGCTGAAGATAAGAAAACAAACTCTGAAAACAGCAAGGCAACCCCATTGTTTCTTTCTAGTAAATCTAGGCCAGGTAATATGGCAATAACTCATGATTAATCTGTTTGGTTTCCGTCCTAATTTATGTTATGATGAAGTGGTCGAGACACTCTCCACTATCAATAATACAAGCCTGCCAAAATCACCATCTGAATCTGTTTAGTATCCTCTATCTCGAATGCAACGGAATAAATGTATGTTTATGAACCAATTAATGGCTGAAGCAATGATGGGAATGGTGGATGAATCAAAGGTGCAGAGTCGTGCGACACAACAACTGATCAATGTTTTCAGAGACAGTGTAGCAAAGCAGCAAGAACTTGCCCACATGCTTATGGGCGTCATTTGTGTTGAGGTTGCAGATTGTGACGTTGTAGATGGTTAGGTTCTGCTCATTTATTTGCACTGGCATCAATCTTTGGTTGCCCAGTGGATGTAATTTCCTGTAATATATGCTGGATGTGCAACTTTATTCCCTGTATGCCGTACCTTTGCTTGATTGGTTTTGGTCCTGTGCATAATTGCTCGTCGTAATGGGCTCAAATTATCTAATTTGGCCTAAAGACATGAATGAACTTTAGTGGGCCCATTAAGTTAATGGGCCGTTACTAGGCCAAAAGTTAATGGTCGGCCCTCTTACCTCCCGGGTCGTTAACAGGCCGTTACTAAGTTTGGCCTACATATGGCCCAACTATACTGTAGGCCTTTAGCAGGCCGAAAGAGACATCAGGCTTGTACTGGAACATGAAGAGCATGGGCCGCTAAGAGGCCGAAAGTCAGGTCATATTGTAAACGACCCAACTGTGTTGTGGGCCTTTAGCAGGCCGAAAGAGAAACCGGGCTGGTATTGGACCATGAAGGGCATGGGCCGTTAAAAGGCCAAAACTAAGGTCCGACTACAAATGGCCCAACTCATTTATGGTCCGTTAACAGGCCGAAAGGCACACAGGGCCGGGAATTGGCCCAACACTTAAATGGGTCGCTAAAAGGCCAAAACTCAGGTCCGACTACAAATGGCCCAACTGATTTATGGGCCATCAACAGGCTGAAAGTGACACCGGGCCAGAAATTGGCCCAACACTTAAATGGGCCGCTAAAAGGCCGAAACTCAGGTCCGACTACAAATGGCCCATCAGATTTATGGGCCGTCAACAGGCTGAAAGACACACTGGGCCGGAAATTAGCCCAACATTTAAATGGGTCGCTAAAAGGCCGAAAGATGTACATCCTGAAAATTGGCCCATCCATTAAATGGGCCGTTAATAGGCCGAAATCTCATCGGGTCGATATTGAGCCCAAATATATAGCGGGTTGTTAACGGGCTCGAACTGACGATGGGCTACAATGGTGTCAAATCTTTAACGGGCCGTTGACGGGCCAAATTGGCACATCTCGTATGGGCCGTGGGCTTGAATGGACCTGACACAAGTAGGCCTTATATGGGCCGGCCTGCTAATTTTTACTGGGCCGGCCTTTTTCACCGGAATGGGCCACTGTTGGGTTGTGCCACGTGTCGACCTATCATAGGCGCCTCCTGTCCAATGAGTGGATGACATCTGTCCCAACGATGAGGAAACACGTGTTTCCTTCGGCCAATCGGAATTTTACACGTGGAAATTTCCCATTGGTCAGGGCTGTTAACGGGTTATCGGATCCGAAATCTGACCCAATAGCTTAACGGTGTTCCGTTACTGTCGATGCCACGTGTCGGTCACCCTTGACGAAAGCACTTCTTTGACGCGTGATTTATCGTCATGGAAGTGGACACTTCCGTGATGATAATTTTGGTAATGTCATGGAGCACTTCTACGACAGCACAGGTATGACTATCTTGATTCTGTCATAAAATCGTCATGGATGTACATGCATGACAAAAAACGCGACCTACTGTGACAAACATGTATCATCATGGAAGTGTATTTTTTTGTAGTGTGGAAAAGCTTGTCATTTGCCTCTTGAGTTAGAACATAAAGCATATTGGGCCATCAAAGAGCTCAATTATTATTTCAAGCTTGCTAGTGAAAAGAGGTTATTTGATATTAGCTCTTTAGATGAATGGAGAACCCAACCTTATGAAAATGCAAAATTATTCAAAGAAAAAGTTAAAATATGGCATGATAAAAGAATCCAAAAAGCATGAGTTTAAAGTCGGAGAATATGTTCTTTTGTACAACTCTTGTTTCAGATTCTTTGCAGGAAAACTCCTCTCAAAATGGGAAGGCCCCTATGTTATCGAGGAGGTTTATCAGTCTGGAGCCATCAAAATAAATAATTCTGAAGGTACTAACCCAAAGGTTGTTAATGGACAATGAGTAAAACAGTATATCTCAGGTACGCCCATTAGTGTTGAAAGTAATATTATCCAAACTATGACACCGGAAGAACACATAAAAGAGTTCTTCCAGAACACTCCAGAATTGTGAAAATAAGGAGGTACGTGATACGGTAAGCAAACAGACTCCGAAAAATCTGCAAAAATATTTTTGTTAGTTTTGGAATATTTAGAAAAATAGGAAAATAAGAAACTACCGGGAAGCGTACCCTGGTGGGCACAAGACACCAGGGCGCGCCAGGCGCGCCCAGGTGGGTTGTGCCCACATGGGACACTTTCTGGACTCTGTTTTTCTTCCCTTTACTTGTCCCCCAAGATAAGAAGTTCTATATATACTTCTCGAATTGATCACCGTATCATGGAGAAATCCCTTGTTTTCTTTTCTTGCTGTCTTTTGTCAAATCTGTTGAGCCAGGCATCATGTCTTCTTCTTCCTCCAACAACGTGGAAGAGGATGCTTGGTTGATGAAGATCGAGCTGAAGAGAGAAGAGCCCGCGGAAGCCGTCGAAGGAGATGAGAGCAAGGAGGTTACCGTAGATCAGCCTTCGGTCTTCGAATAAGCACTGCCAGCCGAGGAGGAAGAGGAAGATATCCTTAAACATTACGTTACTCACCTTACTCCTGCTGAGAATGAAGCCTTTCGCATCATTGAAATAGTTCGCATACAAAATAAGTTTCTCACTCATGAAAATATTCTGCATCAAGAGCATATCATCCACCTCCAGAGCGTCATCCGTCGATTGGAGAATCTCTTGATCCTTAAGGATTGGATTGCTTCATCACCACCATCATCCTCTTCACCACCAAAAGAGAACTGAGTATCGGGTATGGGCACTCCCCTTGGCTTCCACCAAGCTTGGGGGAGGTGCCCCAGTATCGTATCATCCCACTATCTTTTTGCCTTTACTTATTTTAGTTCGATCTTTTGCTTTAGATGAATAAATTTTAGTTCGATCATTTCTTCTTTGAGAGTTTGCTTAGTGATCTATCCTTGTAAACATGTGCAAGTTATATAATAAAGTTTAGTTTGAGTTTTTGCTTTCTTTACTTTCATGTTGCAACTTAAAGAAAAGAAATAAGGAAGAAAAAGAGAAAATAAATAAATAAAAGAAAGGAAGTAAATCAAAAAGATCATATACTAATCTTATGGAAGGTGATGACACCACATAAGGAAAAGTATAAGTAGAAAATTTTATTAGAGATTGACAAACATAGCATTAGTCAATGATGCAACTCATGAAAGAATTAATAAGGGAAGAGAAGATTCACATATAAATATACTATCCTAGAAATCTTTTGTGATTGTGAGCCCTCGTCAAAATATTATATGCCAAAATTGTTGACGTTGGACAAGGAAGACAACTTAATGGTTTGTGTTTGTTTATATTCACATAGAAGTCATATTGTCATAGATACTTTAACATGTGGGGCTTGCCCCCTATCTTTGCTAGCCAAAAAATCCGCTCTAAGTAGAGATACTACTTGTGCATCCAAAAACCCTTAAACCCAAATCTTATTTTCAAGTGTCCACCATACCTACCTAGGGATTGAGCAAGATCCCTCAAGTAAGTTGTCATTGGTGCAAAAAGGCAATAAAAATTGCTTATAAAAGTGTGAGATCATTTAGTGTAAGAGAAAATTAAGTGTCGCACGAACTTGTGATGGTGAAGAATAAAAGCGACGGACTGCATAATAAAGGTCGCTATCACGAGGAGCAATGCAACGTGATGTTCTTTTGCACTAAGGGGTTGAGCATACAAACAAATAGGCGCATGGCAACCTCTGCTTCCCTCTCTGAAGGGCCTATCTTTTACTTTTATGTATTTACTTTTATGCAAAGAGTCAAAGTTTTCCTTCTATTCATTTTTATTTTTCTCCTTTGGCAAGCATCATGTGGTGAGGAAAGATCTAGGCACATATGTCCAGTTGAATATAGATAGCATGAGTTATTATTGTTGACATCACCCTTGAGGTGAATATGTTGGGAGGCGAAACTATAAGCCCCTATCTTTGTATGTGTCTGGTTGAAATGTTTTGCTCATGTGTACGCGGTGAGTGTTAGCAGTCATAGAAGACTATATGATGGTTGAGTATGTGGACTTGCCTAAAGGCTCCGATACGTGACCCTTCCTGAAAAGATGATGAATTGTAGTTGCAAAGTTGACCGAGAACACAATTTGTTGATTTTTAATAGAGTTTTTGTTTTATACTTCATTTGTGTGATGAATTGTTATTTATTCATGAGAAGTATATCATAGAAGTCTATGATAAAAGTCTTAGGTTCAATTTTGTTGTTGTTATAATAATCTACATGATGCTTCTATGTCTGTATTTTGTTTTGTTGACACCTCTCTCTCAAAGCATGTGGACATGTTTTCCGATTTTGGTTTTCACTTGAGAACAAGCGAGGTCTAAGCATGGGGGAGTTGATACATCCATTTTGCATCATGTTTCCTTACTGTTATTTATAATGTTTTTATCCGTAATAATGATTTTTGGAGTAATTCTAATGCCTTTTCTCTCATAATATGCAAGGTATACACAAAGAGGGAGAATTCCGGCAGCTGGAAATCTGGACCTGAAAAAGCTACGTCAGGCCACCTATTCTACACAACTCCAAACAAGCTGAAACTTCACGGAGATTTTTTATCAAATATTTGAGGAATATTGGAGGAAATAACTACCAAAGGGGGCCCACTAGGTGGGCACAACCCACCTGGGTGCGCTAGGGAGCCCAGGCGCGCCCTGGTGCATTGTGCTCACCCAAGCCCACCTCCGGTGCCCATCTTCTGGTATATAGGTCGCTTTGACCTAGAAAAAAATAAGGAGATGACTTTCGGGAAGGAGCGCCGCCGTCTCGAGGTGGAACTTGGGCAGGAGCACTTTTGCCCTCCGACGGAGCAATTCCGCCAGGGGAACTTCCCTCCCGAAGGGGGAAATCATCGTCATCATCACCAACAACAACTCTCCCATCTTGGGGATGGCAATCTCCACCAACATCTTCAACAACACCATCTCCTCTCAAACCCTAGTTCATCTCTTGTGTTCAATCTTATTACCGGAACTATAGATTGGTGCTTTTGGGTGACTAGTAGTGTTGTTTACATCTTGTAGTTGATTACTATATGGTTTATTTGGTGGAAGATTATATGTTAAGATCCAATATGCTATTTCATACCCCTCTGATCATGTGCATGTTTATCATTTGTGAGTAGTTACTTTTGTTCTTGAGGTCACGGGAGAAATCATGTTGCAAGTAATCATGTGAACTTGATATGTGTTCGATTTTTTGATAGTATGTATGTTGTGATTCCCTTATTGGTGTCATGTGAACATCGACTACATGACACTTCACCATATTTGGGCCTAAGGGAATGCATTGTGGAGTAGAAATTAGATGATGGGTTGTGAGAGTGACAGAATCTTAAACCCCAGTTTATGCGCTATTCTGTAAGGGGCCGATTGGATCCAAAAGTTTAATGCTATGGTTAGAATTTATTCTTAATACTTTTCTCATAGTTGCGGATGCTTGCAGGAGGGTTAACCGTAAGTAGGAGGTTTGTTCAAGTAAGAACAACACCTAAGCACCGGTCCACCCACATATCAAATTATCAAAGTACCGAGAACGAATTAAGCCAACATGATGAAAGTGACTAGATGAAAATCCCGTGCACCCTCAAGAATGCTTTGCTTATTATAATAGACCATTTTGGCTTGTCCTTTGCCTCAAAAGGATTGGGCTACATTGCTGCAATTTTGCTACTATTATCATTACTTGCTCGTTACAAATTACCTTGCTATCAAACTACTCTGCTACTTACGATTTCAGCACTTGCAGACATTACCTTGTTGAAAATCACTTGTATTTTCCTTCTGCTCCTCGTTGGGTTTGACAATCTTACTTATTGAAAAGAGCTACAATTGATCCCCTATACTTGTGGGTCATCACTTGGTGATCATCCACTTCTACATGGCGACACTATCTCTTTCCCATGGTGATTTGCTTTTCGATCCGAGGTCGGATCTTTCCCAAGGGGGATGATGTGGAGCATCCTACGGACATCACCATGTCAAGAGTCCGTTCGGCAAGTGACACGTGCGACATCGGATCTTTCCCAAGGGGGGGGGGATGGTGTGGAGCATCCAACGGACATCACCATGTCAAGAGTCCGTTCGGCAAGTGACACGTGCGACATCGGATCTTTCCCAAGGGGGGGGTGATGTGGAGCATCCTACGGACATCACCATGTCAAGATTCCGTTCGGGAAGTGACACGTGCGACATCTACCTCACATACCAAAAGGTGAATCATCTTCTTTACACGTGTTCACTTGACCCCTTTGAGGATGCTATACTACTTGACACACCACTCATGTGCATACATAGGTATTGCAGGAGATTTACGAATGATGATGAGTACAAGTGAAGGAAATATGCCCTAGAGGCAATAATAAAGTTTTTATTTATATTTCTTTATATCATGATAAATGTTTATTATTCATGCTAGAATTTTATTAACCAGAAACTTAGTACATGTGTGAATACATAGACAAAACAAAGTGTCCCTAGTATGCCTCTACTTGACTAGCTCGTTAACCAAAGATGGTTAAGTTTCCTGGCCATAGACATGCTTTGTCATTTGATGAACGGGATCACATCATTAGGAGAACGATGTGATGGACAAGACCCATCTGTTAGCTTAGCATAATGATCATTAAGTTTTATTGCTATTGCTTTCTTCATGACTTATACATATTCCTTTGACTATGATATTATGCAACTCTCGAATACCGGAGGAACACCTTTTGTGCTATCAAACATCACAACGCAACTGGGTGATTATAAAGATGCTCTAGAGGTGTCTCCGAAGGTGTTTGTTTGGTTAGCATAGATCGAGATTAGGATTTGTCACTCCGAGTATCGGAGAGGTATCTCTAGGCCCTCTCGGTAATGCACATCACGATAAGCCTGAAAAGCAATGTGACTAATGAGTTAGTTGCGGGATGATGTATTTTGAAACGATTAAAGAGACTTACTGGTAACGAGATTGAACTAGGTATGAGGATACCGACAATCGAATCTCGAGCAAGTAACATACAGATGACAAAGAGAATAATGTATGTTGTCATTGCAGTTTGAACGATAAAGATCTTCGTAGAATATGTAGGAACCAATATGAGCATCCAGGTTCCGCTATTGGTTATTGACCGGAGATATGTCTCGGTCATGTCTACATATTTCTCGAACCCGTAGGGTCCGCACGCTTAATGTTCGATGATGATTTATATTATGAGTTATTGTTTTGGTGAACGAAGATTGTTCGGAGTCCCGGATGAGATCACGGACATGATGAGGAGTCTCGCAATGGTCGAGAGGTAAAGATTGATATATTGGACGATAGTATTCGGACACCGGAACGGTTCTGGATCATTTTGGGTATTTTTCGGAGTATCGGGAGGTTACCGGAAGCCCCCGGGGAAAGTAATGGGCCACTATGGGCCATAGGGAAGAGAGGAGGCAGCCCACAAGGGGTGGCCGCCCCCCCCCCTGGGAGTCCGAATTGGACTTGGGGAGGGGGCGGTGCCCCCCCCCTTTCCTTCTCCTCCTCCCTCTCCTTCCCCCCTTTTCCCCCTCCATGAGAAGGAATAAGAGGGGGGCGAATCCTACTAGGACTAGGAGTCCTAGTAGGACTCCCCCTTATGGCGCTCCCCCTGGCCGGCCTCCTCCCTCTCCCTCCTTTATATACATGGGGCAGGGCACCCCTTGGAGACACATCAATTGTTCTTAGCCGTGTGCGGTGCCTCCCTCCATAGTTTACTCCTCCGGTAGTGTCGTAGTGCTTAGGCGAAGCCCTGCGCGGATCACATCACCATCACCGTCACCACGCCGTCGTGCTGACGAAACTCTCCCTCGACACTTTGCTAGATCAAGAGTTAGAGGGACATCATCGAGCTGAACGTGTGCTGAACTCGGAGGTGTCGTACGTTCGGTACTTG
Source organism: Triticum aestivum (assembly GCF_018294505.1). Classification (NCBI taxonomy): domain Eukaryota; kingdom Viridiplantae; phylum Streptophyta; class Magnoliopsida; order Poales; family Poaceae; genus Triticum; species Triticum aestivum. Next base: position 318,701,142 of record NC_057812.1, read on the forward strand.
ATCGACTGGATCGCGAAGATGTTCGACTACATCAACCGCGTTAACCTAACGCTTCCGCTTTAGGTCTATGAGGGTACATGGACACACTCTCCTCCTCTCGTTGCTATGCATCTCCTGGATAGATCTTGCGTGATCGTAGGAATTTTTTTGAAATTGCATGCTACGTCCCCCAACAACAAGCGCCAAGGAATAACTACACCATCCGCGAGGGAAGCATGGAAGCGCCGACAGAAGAAGATGGAGCTGTTGAAGCTACAACGGCCGTACATCCGGGCCAAGGCTGGACATCCGATGCCTGTGCAGCCAAAGGCGCTGCACCAACAGACGACCAGAGAGCATCTGCGGCCGAACATCTAGCGCCACATCAGCATCCGAACATCCGGCCTACCCCCAGAAATCTGGCAGGGAAACAACAAAGCGCACCGAAGTTTGGCCAACATCGGGCCGGACATCCGGCCATGCCATGGACATCGAGCACCTCTCGAGAGTCCGGACATCCGGCGCTTGCCTGTGCTCAGCCCCGGGCCAATGGCCCATGTATATCTCTTTCCCACTTACCCCTTCATGGCTTAGACTATAAATATATCATCTCCCCACTCTTTCTAGGGTTAGGAATGTGATAGCTCATCTTAGTTGAGCTTTGCTCCTACCACTATTCTCTTGAGAGAGAGAGAGAGAGAGAGAGACCACTCCCATGGAGTTCAAGACCTCCATGTGAGAAGATCCAGAGGGATTCAAGACCCCTTTGTGGGAAGATCTACCAAGATCACCAAGACCCCATCTCCTTTGGATTTGGGATGAACTCTATCTTGTATATTTCCCTTTGATTGTTCATGTACCTTGTGATCTTGTGTGTTTGTTAGTCTAGTGGATGTGTGATTGGATTTGTTCTTGAGTGTTCCCCCTTGTGATTTCTCTCTGTTCTTCCCCATGTTCATCATATTCTTCGCGGGAGTCCACTCCAATCATGAAAGATCGGCTGAAACCGGGTCTAGCCCCGTATCACTTTTGCCTCGCGATACTTCATTAAACCCGAGATGAGATATATCGGCATCCTCGTGAATCAACACATGATCAATATGCCAGTTTCCTTGTTGCCAGTTTTGTTCTATTTTCTCATGCCCGTGTTCACGCATCCGTGTGAGTAAGTCACATTGTGTCTGGCCAGACGATGATGGATACCATCACACCAAGAGGACCCTATGAATGTCTTTCCATCGATGGAGGAGTAAATCCCAGTATCGAGCTATCGAGTACCTTGGCATACCCTTTCGATGCACCTGTAAGTTGTTCAAAGGATCGAGAAGATGTGTCGAGAGGGGGGTGATTAGACCCTCAACAAAGAGAAGTAGCAGTTTTTAAATTCTTTAAGTTAAGGTGGAGTTTTAGCACAAGTTTAAACATTCACAATACATTTCAAGCAAGCATGGCAAGAGTATATGAGCAGCGGAAAGTAAAGCATGCAAGTTGCAAGAAAGTAAAGGGATGGGATTGGAGTGTGCAAACGCAATTGGAGCCACGGAGATTTTTGGCATGGTTCCGATAGGTGGTGCTATCGTACATCCATGTTGATAGAGACTTCAACCCACGAAGGGTAATGGTTGCGCGAGTCCACGGAGGGCTCCACCCACGAAGGGTCCACGAAGAAGCAACCTTGTTGTTGGGAACGCAGTAATTTCAAAGAAATTCCTACGCACACGCAAGATCTATCATGGTGATGCATAGCAACAAGAGGGGAAGAGTGATGTCCACGTACCCTCGTAGACCATAAGCGGAAGCATTATGACAACGCGGTTGATGTAGTCGGACGTCTTCACGATCCGACCTATCCTAGTACCGAAAGTACGGAACCTCCACGATCTGCACACGTTCGGCTTGGTGACATCCCACAAACTCTTGATCCAGCTGAGTGTCGAGGGAGGGCTTCGTCAACACGACGGTGTGATGATGTGATCATGAAGCTACCGACGCAGGGCTTCGCCTAAGCACTGCAACGATATGACCGAGGTGGATTATGGTGGAGGGGGCACCGCACATGGCTAAGAGATCAATGATCAACTTGTGTGTCTATGGGGTGCCCCCCTCCCCCGTATATACAAGAGTGGAGGATGGGGGAGGGCCTGCCCTCTATGGCGCGCCCTGGAGGAGTCCTACTCCCACCGGGAGTAGGATCCCACCCCCTTCCCTAGTTGGACTAGGAGAGAAGGAAGGGGGAGAGAGAGGGAGGAAGGAAAGGGGCCCCCCTTCCTAGTCTAATTCGGACCAGAGGGGGAGGGGGCGTGCCTGGCTGCCTCTCTCTCTCTCCACTAAAGCCCATTAGGGCCCATATACTCCTCGGGGGGGTCCGGTAACCCCCTGGTACTCCGGTATATGCCCGAACTCACCCAGAACCATTCCGATGTCCAAACATAGGCTTCAAATATATCGATCTTTACGTCTCGACCATTTCGAGACTCCTCGTCATGTCTGTGATCATATCCGGGACTACGAACTACCTTCGGTACATCAAAACACATATACTCATAATACCGATCGTGACCGAACGTTAAGCATGCGGACCCTACGGGTTTGAGAAGTATGTAGACATGACTGAGACATGTCTCCGATCAATAACCAATAGTGGAACCTGGATGTTCATATTGGCTCCCATATATTCTACGAAGATCTTTATCGGTCAAACCGCATAAGGATATACGTTGTTCCCTTTGTCATCGGTATGTTATTTGCCCGAGATTCGATCGTCAGTATCTCAATACCTAGTTCAATCTCGTTATCGCAAGTCTCTTTACTCGTTCTGTAATGCATCATCCCATAACTTACTCACTAGTCACATTGCTTGCAAGGCTTATAGTGATGTGCATTACCGAGAGGGCCCGGAGATACCTCTCCAATACTCGGAGTGACAAATCCTAATCTCGATCTATGCCAACTCAACAAACACCATTAGAGACACCTGTAGAGCATCTTTATAGTCACCCAGTTACGTTGTGACATTTGATAGCACACTAAGTGTTCCTCCAGTATTCGGGAGTTGCATGATCTCATAGTCATAGGAACATGTATAAGTTATGGAGAAAGCAATAGCAACAAACTAAACGATCATCGTGCTAAGCTAACAGATGGGTCAAGTCTATCACATCATTCTCCTATGATATGATCCCGTTAATCAAATGACAACTGATACGTCCATTTTGCATCATGCTTTTATATCGATATTTATTGCATTATGGGTTGTTATTACACATTATGTCACAATACTTATGCCTATTATCTCTCATTTTACAAGGTTTACATAAAGAGGGAGAATGCCGGCGGCTGGGATTCTGGGCTGGAAAAGGAGCAAATATTAGAGACCTATTCTACACAGCTCCAAAAGTCCTGAAACTTCATGGAAGACGTTTTCAGAATATATAAAAAATACTGAGCGCAAGAAGTTCACCCGGGGGCCACACCCTACCCACGAGGGTGGGGGCGCGCCCTACCCCCCTGGGCGCGCCCCCTACCTCTTGGTCCCCCTGGTGGCCCTCTGATGTCCATCTTTTGATATATGAAGTCTTTCGAAGAGGAAAAAATCATAAGCCATCTTCTCGGACGAAACTCCGTCGCCACGAGGCGGAACCTTGGCAGAACCAATCTAGGGCTCGGGCGGGGCTGTTCTACCGGGGAAACTTCCCTTCGGGAGGGGGAAATCATCGCCATCATCATCACCAACGCTCCTCTCATCGGGAGAGGGAAATCTCCATCAACATCTTCACCAGCACCATCTCCTCTCAAAACCCTAGTTCGACTCTTGTATCCAATTCTTGTCTCCAAGTCCGGGATTGGTACCTGTGGGTTGCTAGTAGTGTTAATTACTCCTTGTAGTTGATGCTAGTTGGTTTATTTGGTGGAAGATCATATGTTCAAATCCTATATGCATATTATTACCCCTCTGATTATGAACATGAATATGCTTTGTGAGTAGTTACGTTTGTTCCTGAGGACATGGGAGAAGTCTTGCTATTAGTAGCCATGTGAATTTGGTATTCGTTCGATATTTTGATGAGATGTATGTTGTCTCTCCTCTTGTGGTGTTATGTGAACGTCTACTACATAACACTTCACCATTATTTGGGCGTAGAGGAAGGCATTGGGAAGTAGTAAGTAGATGATGGATTGCTAGAGTGACAGAAGCTTAAACCCTAGTTTATGCATTGCTTCGTAAGGGGCTGATTTGGATCCATATGTTTCATGCTATGGTTAGGTTTACCTTAATACTTTTGTTGTAGTTGCGGATGCTTGCAATAGAGGTTAATCATAAGTGGGATGCTTGTGCAAGTAAGGACAGTACCCAAGCACCGGTCCACCCACATATCAGATTATCAAAGTACTGAACGCGAATCATATGAACATGATGAAAAATAGCTTGACGATATTCCCATGTGTCCTCGGGAGCGCTTTTCTCTATATAAGAGTTTGTCCAGGCTTGTCCTTTGCTACAAAAAGGATTGGGCCACCATGCTGCACTTTATTTACTTTTGTTACTTGTTGCTTGTTACAAATTATCCTATCACAAAACTATCTGTTACCACTTATTTCAGTACTTGCAGAGAATACCTTGCTGGAAACTGCTTATCATTTCCTTCTGCTCCTTGTTGGGTTCGACACTCTTACTTATAGAAAGGACTACGATAGATCCCCTATACTTGTGGGTCATCAAGACTCTTTTCTGGCGCCGTTGCCGGGGAGTGAAGCGCCTTTGGTAGGTAGAATTTGGTAAGTAAAAATTTATTTAGTGTGCTGAAATTTACTGTCACTTGTTACTATGGAAAGTAATCCTCTGAGGGGCTTGTTCGGGGTATCTTCACCCCGACCAGTAGAGCAAAGAGTTGCTCCTCAACCTACTGAACCTACTGAAAATGAAAATGAAAATGTCTGCTTTGAAATTCCTTCGGGTATGATAGAAAAACTGGTAGATAATCCTTTTGCAGGAGACGGAACAATGCATCCTGATGAGCACCTAATATATGTTGATGAAGTTTGTGGATTATTTAAGCTTGCAGGTGTACCCGGAGATGTTGTTAAGAAAAAGGTCTTCCCTTTATCTTTGAAGGGAGATGCATCGACATGGTATAGGCTATGTGATGATACGGGGTCATGGAACTACAAACGATTGAAATTGGAATTTCATCAGAAGTTTTATCCTATGCATCTTGTTCATCATGATCGCAATTATATATATAATTTTGGCCTCACGAAGGAGAAAGCATCGCTCAAGCTTGGGGGAGGCTTAAATCAATGTTATATTCATGCCCCAATCATGAGCTCTCAAGAGAGATGATTATTCAAAATTTATATGCTCGGTTTTCTGATAACAATCGCACCATGCTCGATACTTCTTGTGTTGGCTCTTTTATGATGAAGACTATTGAATTCAAATGGGATTTATGGAAAGAATTAAACGTAACTCTGACGATTCGGGCCTTGACTCTAAAATTTATGGATACCAATGTTTTCCGTAAATTTAGCACTAAATATGGACTTGACTCTGAAATAGTAGCTTCCTTCTGTGAATCTTTTGCTACTTATGTTGATCTCCCCAAGGAGAAGTGGTTTAAATATCATCCTCCCATAGAAGTAAAAGTAGCTGCACCTATTAAAGTTGAAGAAAAGACTATCACTTATAATGATCCTATTGTTCCTACTTCTTATGTTGAGAAACCACCTTTCCCTGTTAGGATAAAGGATCATGCTAAAGCTTCAACTGTGGTTCGTAAAAGCAATATTAAAACTGTGATCTTTTGGCTGATAATATTGATGGGCATGTTATTTATTTCTGTGATGAAACTGCTAGAATTGCTAAACCTTGTGCTAAAGATAAACCTAGACATGTGGTAGGCATGCTTGTTATTTCTATTAAAATAGGAGATCATTGTTATCATGGCTTATGTGATATGGGTGCCAGTGCTAGTGCAATACCTATTGGCCTATATAGAGAAATTATGCATGATATTGCACCTGTTGAGTTAGAAGATATTGGTGTTACAATTAAACTTGCCAATAGAGATACTATATCACCAATGGGAATTGTCAGAGATGTTGAAGTCTTGTGTGGGAAAACTAAATATCCTACTGATTTTCTTGTTCTTGGTTCCCCACAAGATAGCTTTTGTCCCATTATTTTTGGTAAACCCTTCTTGAACACTGTTAATGTTAAGATAGATTGCAAAAAGGATGTTGTTACTATCGGTTTAGATGATATGTCTCATGAATTTAATTTCTCTAAATTTAGTAGACAACACCGTGAAGAAGAATTGCCTAATAAGGATGAAATTATTGTCCTTGCTTCTATTGCCGTACCTCCTAGTGATCCTTTAGAACAATATTTGCTAGATCATGAAAATGATATGTTTATGAATGAAAGAAGGGAAATAGATGAAGTATTCTTTAAATAGGAACCTATTCTGAAACACAATTTTCCTGTTGAAATCCTAGGTGATCCTCCTCCACCCAAGGGTGATCCCGTATTTGAGCTTAAACCGTTGCCTGATACTCTTAAATATGCTTATCTTGATGAGAAAAAGATATATCCTGTTATTATTAGTGCTAACCTTTCAGAGCATGAGGAAGAGAGATTATTGAAAACTCTGAAGAAGAACCGTGCTGCTATTGGGTATACTCTTGATGATCTTAAGGGCATTAGTCCCACTCTATGTCAACATAAAATAATTTTGGAAGAAGATGCTAAACCAGTTCGTGATCATCAACGACGGCAGAATCCTAAAATGAAAGAGGTGGTAAGAAAGAAAATACTAAAGCTCCTTGAGGCAGGTATAATCTATCCCCTTGCTGATAGTCAGTGGGTAAGTCTTGTCCATTGTGTCCCTAAGAAGGGAGGTATTACTGTCATTCCTAATGATAAAGATGAATTGATTCCGCAAAGAATTATTACAGGTTATAGGATGGTAATTGATTTCCTCAAGTTAAATAAAGCTACTAAAAAAGATCATTACCCCTTACCTTTTATCGATCAAATGCTAGAAAAATTATCCAAACATACACATTTTGCTTTCTAGATGGTTATTCTGGTTTCTCTCAAATACCTGTGTCAGCCAAGCATCAATCAAGGACTACTTTTACTTGCCCTTTTGGTACTTTAGCTTATAGACGTATGCCTTTTGGTTTATGTAATGCACCTTCTACTTTTCAAAGATGCATGATGGCTATATTCTCTGACTTTTGTGAAAAGATTTGTGAGGTTTTCATGGACGATTTCTCCGTCTATGGATCTTCTTTTGATGATTGCTTGAGCAACCTTGATCGAGTTTTGCAGAGATGTGAAGAAACTAATCTTGTCTTGAATTGGGAAAAGTGCCACTTTATGGTTAATGAAGGTATTGTCTTGGGGCATAAAGTTTCTGAAAGAGGTATTGAGGTTGATAAAGCCAAGGTTGATGCTATTGAAAAGATGCCATCTCCCAAGGACATCAAAGGTATAAGAAGCTTCCTTGGTCACGCCGGATTTTATAGAAGGTTCATTAAGGACTTCTCGAAAATCTCTCAGCCTCTAACTAATTTATTACAAAAAGATATAACATTTGTCTTTGATGATGATTGTGTAGAAGCATTTGAAATACTTAAGAAAGCATTGATCTCTGCACCTATTGTTCAGCCACCTGATTGGAATTTACCCTTTGAAATTATCTGTGAAGCTAGTGATTATGCTGTAGGTGCCGTTCTAGGATAAAGAGGTTATAAGAAATTAAATGTTATTCAATATGCTAGTAAAACCCTAGATAATGCTCAAATAAATTATGCTACTACTGAAAAAGAATTCTTAGCAGTTGTATTTGCTTGTGATAAGTTCAGACCTTATATTGTTGATTCTAAAGTAACTATTCACATTGATCATGCTGCTATTAAATATCTTATGGAAAAGAAAGATGCTAAACCTAGACTTATTAGATGGGGTCTCTTGCTACAAGAATTTGACTTACATATTTTTGATAGAAAGGGAGCTGAGAACCCCGTTGCAGACAACTTGTCTAGGTTAGAAAATGTGTTGGATGACCCACTACCTATTGATGATAGCTTTCCTGATGAGCAATTAAATGTCATAAATGCTTCTCATACTGCTCCATGGTATGCTGATTATGCTAATTACATTGTTGCCAAATTCATACCACCTAGTTTCACATACCAGCAAAAGAAAAAGTTCTTCTATGATTTGAGACATTACTTTTGGGATGACCCACATCTTTATAAAGAAGGAGTAGATGGTGTTATTAGACGTTGTGTACCTGAGCATGAACAGGAACAGATCCTACGCAAGTGTCACTCTGAAGCTTATGGAGGACACCATGCTGGAGATAGAACTGCACATAAGGTATTGCAATCTGGTTTTTATTGGCCTACTCTCTTCAAAGATGCCCGTAAGTTTGTCTTATCTTGTGATGAATGTCAAAGAATTGTTAATATTAGTAGACGTCAAGAAATGCCTATGAACTATTCACTCATTATTGAACCATTTGATGTTTGGGGCTTTGATTATATGGGACCTTTTCCCGCTTCCAATGGATATACACATATTTTAGTTGCTGTTGATTACGTTACTAAGTGGGTAGAAGTTATTCCAACTAGTAGTGTTGATCATAACACCTCTATTAAGATGCTTAAAGAAGTTATTTTTCCAAGGTTTGGAGTCCCTAGATATTTAATGACTGATGGTGGTTCACATTTTATTCATGGTGCTTTCTGTAAAATGCTTGCTAAATATGATGTTAATCATAGAATCGCATCTCCTTATCACCCACAGTCTAGTGGTCAAGTAGAATTGAGCAATAGAGAGCTCAAATTAATTTTGCAAAAGACTGTTAATAGATCTAGAAAGAATTGGTCGAGGAAACTTGATGATGCATTATGGGCCTATAGAACTGCATATAAAAATCCTATGGGTATGTCTCCGTATAAAATGGTTTATGGAAAAGCATGTCACTTACCTCTCGAACTAGAACATAAGGCTTATTGCGTTATTAAAGAGATCAACTATGATTTTAAACTTGCCGGTGAGAAGAGGTTATTTGATATTAGCTCACTCGATGAATGGAGAACCCAAGCCTATGAAAATGCCAAATTATTTAAAGAAAAGGTTAAAAGATGGCATGATAAAAGGATACAATAGCGTGAGTTTAACGTAGGTGATTATGTATTGCTATACAACTCTCTTTTAAGATTTTTTGCAGGAAATCTTCTCTCTAAATGGGAAGGTCCTTATGTTATCGAGGAGGTCTATCATTCTGGTGCCATAAAAATCAACAACTTCGAAGGCACAAATCCGAAGGTGGTGAATGGTCAAAGAATCAAACATTATATCTCAAGTAATCCCATAAATGTTGAAACCAATGTTATTGAAACTGTAACCCCGGAGGAATACATAAGGGACACTTTCCAAAACGTTTCAGACTCCGAAAAGGAATAGGTATGTGGTACGGTAAGTAAACCGACTCCAAAACAGTTTTTAAGGCAATATTTCTTATTTAGAAAAATAGAAAAAATAAGAAGCAGTCCAGGAAGGACATGAGGCCTCCACGAGGGTGGAGGGCGCGCCCTACCCCCCCTGGGCGCGCCCCCTTACCTCGTGGGCACCTCGTGCGCTTTCCGGACTCCGTTTTGTTACACGACACGTATTTTGGTCAGTAAAAATTCATTATATAATCTCCCAGAGGTTTTGACTCTCATATCATGCAAAAATCTCCTATCTTTGTTTTGAGTTGTTTTCTGTGAGGGTTGTCAAGGCCAGGCACTATGTCGTCTCCCTCCTCCTCCAACCATGAGGGCAACGATGCTTGGCTAATGAAGATAGAGCTGAAGAGAGAAGAACCGAAGGAGATCAACAAGGATGAAGGGATCAAGAAGGCCATAGAGGACCAAGTTCCGGCAACAGAAGACACCCTTCAACTTGATCACAATCTTCTTACCCCAACGGAGATCGAAGCTTTCAAGATGATTGAGTTAGCTCGTATACAAAATAAGTATCTCACACGTGAAAATATTTTTTTGAAGGAGCATATCATCGCACTCAAAGGCATTATCCGCAAGTTAGAAGACCTCCTATGCTCGATGTGCGACTATCCATCATCAACAACTCCACCTTCTTCACCAACAAAGGAGACATAATCACATGGGTATGGGCACTCCCCTTGGAAACTGCCAAGCTTGGGGGAGTGCCCCGGTATCGTATCACCATCACTTTTATCTTTACCATTTTTCTTAGTTCGATCCTTTTGGTAATATCTTGATCTAGTAAAATAAAGTTTATGGCATGATCTAGTTTTGAGTTTTGCTTTATGATCCCTCTATGTAATCGAGTCCGTGAGCTATATATAATAAAGATTAGTGTTGAGTCAAGGGCTTGATTATTTTTCCATGATCCTAAGTGAATAAAAGAAAAGAGAAATAAAAAAAAGGAAGCAAAGAAATCATATGGATCTTATGGAGAGTAATGAGCTCACATAGAAAAAGGTATGATGAATAAAAGTTCTTGAAAGTTGACAAGCATAGTTTTGGTCATCGTTGCAATTAATAGGAAGTAATAAAGAAAGAGAGGTCTTCACATATAAATATACTATCTTGGACATCTTTATGATTGTGAGTACTCATTAAAATATGACATGCTAAAGAGTTGTTGTTGGACAAGGAAGACAACGTAATGGGTTATGTTTTCTTACATCTGAGATAAATTATAATTGTCTTGGATCATCCAACATGATTGAGCTTGCCTTTCCCTCTCATGCTAGCCAAATTCATCGCACCAAGTAGAGATACTACTTGTGCTTCCAAATACCCTTAAAACCAGTTTTGTCATGAGAGTCCACCATACCTACCTATGGATTGAGTAAGATCCTCCAAGTAAGTTGTCATTGGTGCAAGCAATAAAAATTGCTCTCTAAATATGTATGACTTATTAGTGTGGGAGAAAATAAGATTTATACGATCGTGTGATATGGAAGAAATAAAAGCAACAGAGTGCATAACAAAGGTCCATATCACAAGTGGCAATATAAAGTGACATTCTTTCGCATTAAGATTTTGTGCATCCAACCATAAAAGCGCATGACAACCTCTGCTTCCCTCTGCGAAGGGCCTATCTTTTACTTTTATCTCCTACCTTGCATAAGAGTCATGGTGATCTTCACCCTTCCTTTTTACATTTTATCCTTTGGCAAGCACAGTATGTTGGAAAGATCCTGGTATATATGGCTAATTGGATGTGAGTTTTCATGAACTATTATTGTTGACATTACCCTTGAGGTAAAACGTTGGGAGGCAAAACTATAAGCCCCTATATTTCTCTGTGTCCGATTAAAACTCCATACCCATAAGTATTGCGTGACTGTCAGCAATTGTGAAAGACTATATGATAGTTGAGTATGTGGACTTGCTGAAAAGCTCTTATATATTAACTCTTTCCTATGTTATGATAAATTTCAATTGCTCCAATGACTGAGATTATAGTTTGTTAGTTTTCAATGAAGTTTACAATTCATACTTGAAATTGTGATTGAATTATTACTCTATCATAAGAAATCATATGACAAGAATTATGTAAGTTGTTGTTCTAAGAATGATCATGATGCCCTCATGTCCGTATTTTATTCTTAATCGACACCTCTATCTCTAAACATATGGACATATTTTTCGATTTCGGCTTTCGCTTGAGGACAAGCGAGGTCTAAGCTTGGGGGAGTTGATACGTCCATTTTGCATCATGCTTTTATATCGATATTTATTGCATTATGGGTTGTTATTACACATTATGTCACAATACTTATGCCTATTCTCTCTTATTTTACAAGGTTTACATAAAGAGGGAGAATGCCGGCAGCTGGGATTCTGGGCTGGAAAAGGAGCAAATATTAGAGACCTATTCTGCATAGCTCCAAAAGTCCTAGAACTTCACGGAATACGTTTTCAGAATATATAAAAAATACTGAGCGTAAGAAGTTCACTAGGCGGGCCACACTCTGCCCACGAGGGTGGGGGCGCACCCTACCCCCCTGGGCGCTCCCCCCTACCTCATGGGCCCCCTGGTGGCCCTCCGATGTCTATCTTCTGGTATATGAAGTCTTTCAAAGAGGAAAAAATCATAAGCCATCTTCTCGGACGAAACTCCGCCGCCACAAGGCAGAACCTTGGCGGAACCAATCTAGGGCTCGGGCGGAGCTGTTCTGCCGGGGAAACTTCCCTCCGGGAGGGGGAAATCATCGCCATCATCACCACCAACGCTCCTCTCATCGGGAGAGAGCAATCTCCATCAACATCTTCACCAGCACCATCTCCTCTCAAAACCCTAGTTCATCTCTTGTATCCAATTCTTGTCTCCAAGTCCGGGATTGGTACCTGTGGGTTGCTAGTAGTGTTAATTACTCCCTGTAGTTGATGCTAGTTGGTTTATTTGGTGGAAGATCATATGTTCAGATCCTATATGCATATTAATACCCCTCTGATTACGAACATGAATATGCTTTGTGAGTACTTACGTTTGTTCCTGAGGATATGGGAGAAGTCTTGCTATTAGTAGTCATGTGAATTTGGTATTCGTTCGATATTTTGATGAGATGTATGTTGTCTCTCCTCTAGTGGTGTTATGCGAACGTCGACTACATAACACTTCACCATTATTTGGGCCTAGAGGAAGGCATTGGGAAGTAGTAAGTAGATGATGGGTTGCTAGAGTGACAGAAGCTTAAACCCTAGTTTATGCGTTGCTTCGTAAGGGGCTGATTTGGATCCATATGTTTCATGCTATGGTTAGGTTTACCTTAATACTTTTGTTGTAGTTGCGGATGCTTGCAATAGAGGTTAATCATAAGTGGGATGCTTGTCCAAGTAAGGGCAGTACCCAAGCACCGGTCCACCCACATATCAGATTATCAAAGTACCGAACGCGAATCATATGAACATGATGAAAACTAGCTTGACGATATTCCCATGTGTCCTCGGGAGCGCTTTTCTCTATATAAGAGTTTGTCTAGGCTTGTCCTTTGCTACAAAAAGGATTGGTCCACCTTGATGCACTTTATTTACTTTTGTTACTTGTTGCTCGTTACAAATTATCCTATCACAAAACTATTTGTTACCACTTATTTCAGTACTTGCAGAGAATACCTTGTTGGAAACCGCTTATCATTTCCTTCTGCTCCTCGTTGGGTTCAACACTCTTACTTATAGAAAGGACTACGATAGATCCCCTATACTTGTGGGTCATCAACAACTCAAGCCTATGGTTAGGAAACATAACCATCATTGATTCAACAAGCTAGTCAAGTAGAGGCATACTAGTGACACTCTGTTTGTCTATGTATTCACACATGTACTAAGTTTCCGGTTAATACAATTCTAGCATGAATAATAAACATTTATCGTGATATAAGGAAATATAAATAACAACTTTATTATTGCCTCTAGGGCATATTTCCTTCAGTATCCCACTTGCACTAGAGTCAATAATCTAGATTACATTGTAATGATTCCAACACCCATGGAGTCTTGGTGATGATCATGTTTTGCTCGTGAGAGAGGCTTAGTCAATGGGTCTGCAACATTCAGATCCGTATGTATCTTGCAAATCTCTATGTCTCCCTCCTTGACTTGATCGCGGATGGAATTGAAGCATCTCTTGATGTGCTTGGTTCTCTCATGAAATCTGGATTCCTTTGCCAAGGCAGTTGCACCAGTATTTTCACAAAAGATTTTCATTGGACCCGATGCACTAGGTATTACACCTAGATCGGATATGAACTCCTTCTACAGACTCCTTCATTTGTTGCTTCTGAAGCAGCTATGTACTCCGCTTCACATGTAGATCCTGCCACGACGCTCTGCTTGGAATTGCACCAACCGACAGCTCCACCATTTAATAAAAACATGTATCCGGTTTGTGACTTAGAGTCATCCGGATCAGTGTCAAAGCTTGCATCGACGTAACCATTTATGATGAGCTCTTTGTCACCTCCATATACGAGAAACATATCCTTAGTCCTTTTCAGGTATTTCAGGATGTTGTTGACCGCTGTCCAATGATCCACTCCTGGATTACTTTGGTACCTCCATGCTAAACTAATAGCAAGGCACACATCAGGTCTGGTACACAGCATTCCATACATGATAGAACCTATGGCTGAAGCATAGGGAATGACTTTCATTTTCTCTCAATCTTTTGCAATGGTCGGGCATTGAGTCAGACTCAATTTCACACCATGTAACATAGGCAAGAACCCTTTCTTTGCCTGATCCATTTTGAACTTCTTCAAAACTTTATCGAGGTATGTGCTTTGTGAAAGTCCAATTAAGCGTCTTGATCTATCTCTATAGATCTTGATGCCCAATATATAAGCAGCTTCACCGAGGTCTTTCATTGAAAAATTCTTATTCAAGTATCCTTTTATGCTATTCAGAAATTCAGTATCATTTTCGATCAACAATATGTCATCTACATATAATATCAGAAATGCTACGGAGCTCCCACTCACTTTCTTGTAAATACAGGCTTCTCCAAAAGTCAACCATATGATTTGATCACACTATCAAAGCGTATATTCCAACTCCGAGAGGCTTGCACTAGTCCATAAATAGATCGTTGGAGCTTGCACACTTTGTTAGCACCTTTTGGATCGACAAAACCTTCTCGTTGCATCATATACAACTCTCTTTAAGATATCCATTAAGGAATGTAGTTTTGACATCCGTTTGCCAAATTTCATAATCATAAAATGCGGCAATTTCTAACATGATTCGGATGGACTTAAGCATCGCTACGGGTGAGAAGGTCTCATCATAGTCAACTCCTTGAACTTGTCGAAAACCTTTTGCAACAAGTCGAGCTTTGTAGATAGTAACATTACCGTCAGCGTCAGTCTTCTTCTTGAAGATCCATTTATTCTCTATGGCCTGCCGATCAACGGGCAAGTCAACCAAAGTCCACACTTTGTTCTCATACATGGATCCCATCTCAGATTTCATGGCCTCAAGCCATATTGCGGAATCTGGGCTCATCATCGCTTCCTCATAGTTCGTAGGTTCGTCATGTCAAGTAACATGTCCTACAGAACAGGATTACCGTACCACTCAGGTGCGGATCTTACTCTCGTTGACCTACGAGGTTCGGTAGTAACTTTATTAGAAGTTTCATGATCATCATCATTACCTTCCTCACTTAGTGGTGCAGGAATCACTGGAACTGATTTCAGTGACGAACTACTTTCCAATAAGGGAGCAGGTACAATTACCTCATCAAGTTCTACTTTCCTCCCACTCACTTCTTTCGAGAGAAACTCCCTCTCTAGAAAGGATCCATTCCTAGCAACGAATATCTTGCCTTCGGATCTGTGATAGAAGGTGGACCCAACAGCCTCCTTTGGGTATCGTATGAAGACACATTTCTCCGATTTGGGTTCGAGCTTATCAGGTTGAAGCTTCTTCACATAAGCATCGCAGCCCCAAACTTTAAGAAACGACAACTTGGGTTTCTTGCCAAACCACAGTTCATAAGGTGTCATCTCAACGGATTTAGATGGTGCCCTATTTAACGTGAATGCAGCCGCCTCTAAAGCATAACCCCAAAACGATAGCATAAATCGGTGAAAGACATCATAGATTGCACCATATCCAGTAAAGTACGATTACGACATTCGGATACACCATTACGTTGTGGTGTTCCGGGTGGCGTGAGTTGCGAAACTATTCCGCATTGTTTCAAATGAAGACCAAACTCATAACTCAAATATTCTCCTCCATGATCAGATCGTAGAAACTTTATTTTCTTGTTACGATGATTTTCCATTTCACTCTGAAATTCTTTGAACTTTTCAAATGTTTCAGACTTATGTTTCATTAAGTAGATATACCCATACCTGCTCAAATCATCTGTGAAGGTGAGAAAATAACAATATCCGTTGCGAGCCTCAATGTTCATTGGACCACATACATCAGTATGTATGATTTCCAATAACTCTGTTGCTCGCTCCAGTGTTCTGGAGAACGGAGTTTTAGTCATCTTGCCCATGAGGCATGGTTTGCAAGTACCAAGTGATTCATAATCAAGTGATTCCAGAAG
Organism: Triticum aestivum; assembly: GCF_018294505.1. NCBI lineage: Eukaryota > Viridiplantae > Streptophyta > Magnoliopsida > Poales > Poaceae > Triticum > Triticum aestivum. The sequence goes on from NC_057812.1 coordinate 318,717,235, forward strand.
TGCATCGGAATGGAGTTTCTTCACGCGCTTCACACCAATATGACCCAAACGGCAGTGTCACAAATAAGTTGCACTATCATTATCAACTCTGCATCTTTTGGCTTCAATACTATGAACATGTGTATCACTACTATCAAGATTTAGTAAAAATAGACCACTCATCAAGGGTGCATAACCATAAAAGATATTACTCATATAAATAGAACAACCATTATTCTCTGATTTAAATGAATAATCGTCTCGCATCAAACAAGATCCAGATATAATGTTCATGCTCAACGCTGGCACCAAATAACAATTATTTAGGTCTAAAACTAATCCCAAAGGTAGATGTAGAGGTAGCGTGCCGACAACGATCACATCGACTTTGGAACCATTTCCCACGTGCATCGTCACCTCGTCCTTAGCCAATCTTCGCTTAATCTGTATCAAATACACAGGCACTACTGCGAGCATTAGTAAGGTACACATCAATAACATGTATATCAAATATACCTTTCACTTTGCCATCCTTCTTCTCTGCCAAATAATTGGGGCAGTTCCGCTTCCAGTGACCAGTCCCTTTATAGTAGAAGCACTCAGTTTCAGGCTTAGGTCCAGACTTGGGCTTCTTCACTTGAGCAGCAACTGGCTTGCCGTTATTCTTGAAGTTCCCCTTCTTCCCTTTACCCTTTTTCTTGAAACTAGTGGTCTTGTTGACCATCAACACTTGATGCTCCTTCTTGATTTCTACCTCTACAGCCTTTAGCATTGCGAAGAGCTCGGGAATAGTCTTATCCATCCCTTGCATATTATAGTTCATCACAAAGCTCTTGTAGCTTGGTGGTAGTGATTGAAGAACTCTGTCAATGACACTATCATCAGGAAGATTAACTCCCAACTGAGTCAAGTGGTTGTGGTACCCAGAAATTCTGAGTATATGTTCACTCATAGAACTATTCTCCTCCATCTTGCAGTTGTAGAACTTATTGGAGACTTCATATCTCTCAATCCGGGCATTTGCTTGAAATATTAACATCAACTCCTGGAACATCTCATATGCTCCATGACGTTCAAAACGTCGTTGAAGTCTCGGTTCTAAGCCGTAAAGCATGGCACACTGAACTATCGAGTAGTCATCAGCTTTGCTCTGCCAGGTGTTCATAACATCTAGTGTTGCTCCTACAGCGGGTTTGTCACCTAGCGGTGCTTCCAGGACGTAATTCTTCTATGCAGCAATTAGGATAATCCTCAAGTTACGGACCCAGTCCGTGTAGTTGCTACCATCATCTTTCAACTTAGCTTTCTCTAGGAACGCATTAAAATTCAACTGAACAACAGCACGCGCCATCTATCTACAACAACATAGACATGCAAAATACTATCAGGTACTAAGTTCATGATAAATTAAAGTTAAATTAATCAAATTACTTAAGAACTCCCACTTAGATAGACATCTCTCTAATCATCTAAGTGATCACGTGATCCATATCAACTAAACCATGTCCGATCATCACGTGAGATGGAGTAGTTTTCAATGGTGAACATCACTATGTTGATCATATCTACTATATGATTCATGCTCGACCTTTCGGTCTCAATGTTTCGAGGCCATATCTACATATGCTAGGATCGTCAAGTTTAACCCGAGTATTCTGCATGTGCAAAACTGGCTTACACCTGTTGTATGTGAACGTAGATCCTATTGAGGGAGTCCTGGACTAAAGGGTCCTCGGACGTCCGGCCTATTAACCATGGGCCGGATTGACGGGCTGTGAAGATGCGAAGACCGAAGATTGCACCCCTGTCCGGATGGGAGTCTCCTTGGCGTGGAGGGCAAGCTTGGCAATCAAATATGTAGATTCTTTCCTTTGTAACCGACCTTGTGTAACCCTAGATCCTCCCGGTATCTATATAAAGCGAAGGACTTCGTCCGGAGGGGGAAGAGATACTCATTACCATAGCCATACAAGCTAGACCTCTAGGGTTTAGCCATCGCGATCTCGAGGTAGATCAACTCTTGTAATACTCATATTCATCAATATCAATCAAGGAGGACATAGGGTATTACCTCCATAGAGAGGGCCCAAACCTTGGTAAACATCGTGTCCCCTGTCTCCTGTTACCATCGACCTTAGACACATAGTTCGGGACCCCCTACCCGAGATCCGCCAGTTTTGACACCAACATTGGTGCTTTCATTGAGAGTTCCACTGTGTCGTCGATGAAAGGTTCTATGGCCCCTTCGATCATCAATAACGCTGACCAGGGAGAAATCTTCCTCCCAGACAGATTTTCGTGTTCGGCGGCTTCGCATTGCGGGCCAACTCGGTTGGCCACCTGGAGTAGATCGATAGCTACGCCCCTGGCCATCGGGTCAGGTTTGGGAGCTTGAATTACGTCGCGGACATCTGTGGAGATTTGATCTTAGCCGGATTCAAGGCCGCGATGACCCCTCCTGGCCACCTTGACGAACATGACTTAAATCTGTTGTCAGACCGCATCCAGAAGATAGCTCCGGTGACTGCTCTGGCCTTAGATCCAGAGCACACTACGGCTCCATCTAAGGACTGGAGGTTCAATGATACGTCCATTTTGCATCATGCTTTTATATCGATAGTTATTGCATTATGGGCTGTTATTACACATTATGTCATAATACTTATGTCTGTTCTCTCTTATTTTACAAGGTTTACATAAAGAGGGAGAATGCCGGCAGCTGGGATTCTGGGCTGGAAAAGGAGCAAAGAGACCTATTCTGCACAGCTCCAAAAGTCTTGAAACTTCACAGAAGTCATTTTCAGAATATATAAAAAATACTGAGCGCAAGAAGTTCACTAGGGGGCACACCCTGCCCACGAGGGTGGGGGCGCGCCCTACCCCCTAGGCGCGCCCCCCTACCTTGTGGGCCCCCTGGTGGCCCTCCGATGTCCATCTTCTGCTATATGGAGTCTTTCGATGAGGAAAAAAACCATAAGCCATCTTTTCGGACGAGACTCCGCTCCCACGAGGCGGAACCTTGGCGGAACCAATCTAGGGCTCTGGTGGTCTGCCGGGGAAACTTCCCTCCGGGAGGGGGAAATCATCGCTATCGTCATCACCAACGATCCTCTCATCGGGGAGGGGGTCAATCTCCATCAACATCTTCACCAGCACCATCTCCTCTCAAACCCTAGTTCATCTCTTGTATCCAATTCTTGTCTCCAAGTCTGGGATTGGTACTTGTGGGTTGCTAGTAGTGTTGATTACTCCTTGTAGTTGATGCTAGTTGGTTTATTTGGTGGAGGATCATATGTTCAGATCCTATATGCATATTAATACCCCTCTGATTATGAACATGAATATGCTTTGTGAGTAGTTACGTTTGTTCCTGAGGACATGGGAGAAGTCTTGCTATTAGTAGTCATGTGAATTTGGTATTTGGTATTCGTTCGATATTTTGATGAGATGTATGTTGTCTCTCCTCTAGTGGTGTTATGTGAACGTCGACTACATGACACTTCACCATTATTTGGGCCTAGAGGAAGGCATTGCGAAGTAATAAGTAGATGATGGGTTGCTAGAGTGACAGAAGCTTAAACCCTAGTTTATGTGTTGCTTCGTAAGGGGCTGATTTGGATCCACATGTTTCATGCTATGGTTAGGTTTACCTTAATACTTTTGTTGTAGTTGTGGATGCTTGCAATAGAGGTTAATCATAAGTGGGATACTTGTCCAAGTAAGGGCAGTGCCCAAGCACCGGTCCACCCACATACCAAATTATCAAAGTACCGAATGCGAATCATATGATTGTGATGAAACCTAGCTTGACGATAATTCCCATGTGTCCTCGGGAGCGCTTTTCTCTATATAAGAGTTTGTCCAGGCTTGTCCTTTGCTACAAAAAGGATTGGGCCACCTTGCTGCACTTTATTTACTTTTGTTACTTGTTGCTCGTTACAAATCACCTTATCACAAAACTATCTGTTACCTATAATTTCAGTGCTTGCAGAGAATACCTTGCTGAAAACCGCTTATCATTTCCTTCTGCTCCTCATTGGGGTCGACACTCTTACTTATCGAAAGGACTACGATAGATCCCCTATACTTGTGGGTCATCAAGACTCTTTTCTGGTGCCATTTCCGGGGAGTGAAGCACCTTTGGTAGGTGGAATTTGGTAAGGAAAAATTTATATAGTGTGCTAAAATTTGTTGTCACTTGTTACTATGGAAAGTAATCCTCCGAGGGGCTTGTTCGGGGTATCTTCACCCCGACCAGAAGAGCAAAGAGTTGCTCCTCAACCTACTGAACCTACTGAAAATGAAAATGTCTACTTTGAGATTCCTTCAGGTATGATAGAAAAACTGCTAGCTAATCCTTTTGCAGGAGATGGAACAATGCATCCTGATGAGCACCTAATATATGTGGATGAACTTTGTGGATTATTTAACCTTGCAGGTGTGCCCGATGATGTTATTAAGAATAAGGTCTTCCCTTTATCTTTGAAGGGGGATGCATTGACATGGTATAGGCTATGTGATGATATGGGATCATGGAACTACAAACGATTGAAATTGGAATTTCATCAGAAGTTTTATCCTATGCATCTTGTTCATCTTGATCGCAATTATATATATAATTTTTGGCCTCGCGAAGGAGAAAGCATCGCTCAAGCTTGGGGGAGGCTTAAATCAATGTTATATTCATGCCCAATCATGAGCTTCCAAGAGAAATAATTATTCAAAATTTATATGCTCGGCTTTCTGATAACAATCGCACCATGCTCGATACTTCTTGTGCTGGCTCTTTTATGATGAAGACTATTGAATTCAAATGGGATTTATTGGAAATAATTAAATGCAACTCTGAAGATTGGGACCTCGGTGAAGGTAAGGACTCAGGTATGACACCTAAGTTTGATTGTGTCAAATATTTTATGGATACCGATGTTTTTTGTAAATTTAGCACTAAATATGGACTTGACTCTGAAATAGTAGCTTCTTTCTGTGAATCTTTTTCTACTCGTGTTGATCTCCCTAGGGGGAAGTGGTTTAAATATCATCCCCCCATAGAAGTAAAAGTAGTTGCACCTATTAAAGTTGAAGAAAGGACTGTCACTTATAATGATCCTATTGTTCCTACTGCTTATGTTGAGAAACCACCTTTTCCTGTTAGGATAAAAGATCATGCTAAAGCTTCAACTGTGGTTTTTAAAAGCAATATTAGAACCTATACACCTCCTGAGCAAATTAATGTTGAACCTAATATTGCTATTGTTAAAGATCTCTTGGCTGATAATATTGATGGGCATGTTATTCATTTCTGTGATGAGACAGCTAGAATTGCTAAATCTTGTGCCAAAGATAAACGTAGACCCATGGTAGGCATGCCTGTTATTTATGTTAAAATAGGAGATCATTGTTCTCATGGCTTATGTGATATGGGTGCCAGTGCCAGTGTTATACCTCATGACTTATACAAAGAAATTATGCATGATATTGCACCTGCTGAGATAGAAGATATTGATGTTACAATTAAACTTGCCAATAGAGATACTATTTCACCAATTAGGATTGTTAGAGATGTTGAGGTCTTGTGTGGGAAAACTAAATATCCTGCTGATTTTCTTGTTCTTGGTTCGCCACAAGATAGCTTGTGTCCCATAATACTTGGTAGACCCTTCTTGAACACAGTGGATGCTAAGATAGATTGCGAAAAAGATGTGGTTACTATTGGTTTAGGTGATATGTCTCATGAGTTTAATTTTCTAAATTTCATAGACAACACCATGAAGAGGAATTGCCTAATAAAGATGAAATTATTGGTCTTGCTTCTATTGCCGTGCCTCCTAGTGATCCTTTAGAACTGTATTTGCTAGACCATGAAAATGATATATTTATGAATGAAAGAAGGGAAATAGATGAAGTATTCTTTAAACAGGAACCCATCCTGAAACACAATTTGCCTATTGAAATCCTAGGGGATCCTCCTCCACCCAAGGGTGATCCCGTGTTTGAGCTCAAACCGTTACCTGATACTCTTAAATATGCTTATGTAACGCCCCGTATGTAACTTGGCATATTTGTATTCCAACTCTTGCCATTTTAGGATCTAAGTTATGATATTCCCTCATGGTTGGGTTTTGTCTTCATTTTGCTTTTTGGCCATGTCATGCATTTCATATCATGTCATCATGTGCATCTCATTTGCATACGTGTTTGTCTCATGCACCCGAGCATTTTCCTCGTTGTCCGTTTTGCATTCCGGCACTCCTACGTCCTCCAGCGTCCCCTTTTGTCTATTTTCATGTGTGGGTGTTAAACATTCTCGGAATGGACCGAGATTTGCCAAGCGGCCTTGGTACATCACTGGTAGACCGCCTGTCAAGTATCGTGCCATTTGGAGTCCGTTTGATACTCCAACGGTTAACCGAGGAACCGTAAAGGCCTCGTGTGTGTTGCAGCCCAACACCCTTCCAAAGTGGCCCAAAACTCATCCAAACCCCCTCCATCCTCTCGGATGTTCGATCATGATCACGTGGCCAAAAACCGCACCTCATTTGGACTCTCCTAACTCCCTCTACCTATAAATAGACCTCCCCCTCCGAAATTCGCGGTCCAAAAACCCTAACCTAGTTCCTCTCCACCGCCGGACACGTCTGGGCGCAGCCGGACGCGTCCGCCACCACCGCCCGGCCAACCAGGCACCGCCATGTGGCAGCACCAGCGCTCGCCGCCGCTGGCCGGCCCGATCCCGGGTCGGGCCCCCAAGCCAGCGCGCGCCGCCCCGCTCCCCCCACGCATCCTGCGGCCTAAAGTCACTCGGCGCCGCTGCGGCTGCCCTCGCCGGTGACCGTGCCCAGGAGCCGCTGCTCTTCCACTGCCGCCGGCCGCAGCTCGCCGGCCGCGTCGTCCGCCTCCTCCGCCAGCCGCCGCCTCCTCGCCCGCCGCTCGTCGCCGACGCGCCGTCCCGCCTCCTCGCCGCTTACGGTCGGGTCCGGCGCCGCCCCATCCTCTCCGGCCATCCCCTCCTACTCCGGCGAAGTTCCTGCGCCACCTCGGTTCACGTGCGAGTCAAACCCTAGATCTCGCGGGGTGAGATTTTCTCTAAGTCCTTTCCCCCCCATAATTTCAAGCCCTTTTCATCATGCCATATCTCTGTCATTGTAGCTCTGTTTTGGGCGTGTGATATATCAAAATGTTCGTTAGGATGTCCTCTTCATTTTGTTCCATTGCACCATGCTTGTTTGAGTCCATCTTGATTCCCAAATGACTGTTGCAAGAGTGCTTCATAATGTTAGTTCCTGTTACTTAGCAGATCTTGAGCATTTGTCATTTTTGTCATGATTATTGTGTGCTACATATGGACTTGAGCTCTACATGTGTTTTGGGCTATGCCATGGCATCTTTACAGGGGTGTATGCCATGTATTTTTTTGATCAATGTGGTGACTAGCACATGCATGCAAAGTAGCTCTCGTGATGTTGCTGATTTCAGGGACTTAGAATTTCACTAAGTCATTTCCCTGCTTTTATTTTTATGCCATGTGTTCATGTTGCTACAGAGAGATCCATGCCTCTTTTGAGTATGTTCAATAAGGATGATTTTGACATATGGTTATGCTATATTCATCCATGTCTTGTTTGCATTTATGGAGTAACCTAGCATGACTCAATCTTGCTCTACTTCTGCTATAAAATGTTCCTGGCAGATTGTTTACATGTTAATCAATTTTGCCAAGGTTGTTGTAGTTGATCCATGCATGCTATGAGATGGTTATTGCCATGGTTAGCTTCTTGAACATGTCTTCTTGCTGGGTGTATTCTTAGCTTGTCATGCAATGCCTTGTGTTGAGTGAATCGAGCTCGCAAAGAGGCCTTTGTAACTCTGTTTTTGCCATGTCCAGTTTTCTGTCAAGTCTGAATCTGTTAACGAAACTTGTTGTGTTTACATGGGTGCCATCATATCCTGTGATCCTTTTTGGCTTATGGTCAGTAAGGGTCTTTTGTTATATGCTTTGAGTAGATTTATGCCATGCCTTTATTTGCTATGTCATGTTCCTGTAGCATGTTGTTTGCTTGCTCCAAACATTCCTTCCTGATGTTAATTCCTGACATGTTAGTATTTTCACTAAGTCAGTGATGCTGATATCTTTTGCACTTTTGCCATGCTTGTTTGAACCTGCTATTGTGTGATTTAGCCGTAGCTTCATGTTCATCTTTTGTCAAGCATCTTGAGTAGATCACTGCCATATGCTTGTTGCTATGTTAGAGTGCAGTATCTTAGTTTCTTGTTGCATTTTAGATGGCATCGTGATGTTAATCACAGGATCGTGTCATTATTGTTTCGCTTGCCATCTACAAACCGTGCATCCGATTCCGGCGATCTTTATATCGATTTCGACCAAAATCAACTCTTCTTTCCAGCGGCGCACTTAGTTTGCCAAGTTGAGGCCTGGTTCAATATTTTCCTTCCGGAGCACGCATATGCATTGCATATTACATCCCGCATATCATGCCATGTTTTGCATCATGTTGCTTGCGCATTGCACCGTGGTTGATTGTGGTTTCCTTTGCTTGTGTTCTTGCCTTGGGTAGAGTCGGGAGACGAGTTCACGATCGAGGAACCCGTTGAGTACACTTACGAGGATCAAGCTTACGTCAACTCGGAGAAGTTTGCAGGCAAGATGACCATACCCTCGAAATCACTTCTATCTTTGCTTGCTAGTTGCTCGCTCTATTGCTATGCCTATGTCGCAATACCTACCACTTGCTTTATCATGTACCCCATATTTCCATGTCAAACCTCTAACCCACCTTGTCCTAGCAAACCGTTGTTTGGCTATGTTACTGCTTTGCTCAGCCCCTCTTATAGCGTTGCTAGTTGCAGCTGAAGATTGGAGTTTGTTCCTTGTTGGAACATGTTTATTGATGGGATATCATTATTATATCATGTTTACTTTAATGCACCTATATACTTGGTAAAGGGTGGAAGGCTCGCCCTTATGCCTGGTGTTTTGTTCCACTCTTGTCGCCCTAGTTTCCGTCATACCGGTGTTATGTTCCTTGATTTTGCGTTCCTTACACGGTTGGGTTATAATGGGAACCCCTTGACAGTTCGCCTTGAATAAAACTCCTCCAGCAAGGCCCAACCTTGGTTTTACCATTTGCCACCTAAGCCTTTTTTCCCTTGGGTTCCATGGACTCAAGGGTCATCTTTATTTTAAACCCCTGGGCCAGTGCTCCTCTGAGTGTTGGTCCAACTTGTCAGCAGCCGGTGGCCACCAGGGGCAACTCTGGGTTGGCCTACCGGAATCTTGGACAATCCGGTGTTCCCTGAGAATGAGATATGTGCAGCTCCTATCGGGATTTGTCAGCACATTCGGGCGGCTTTGCTGGTCTTGTTTTACCATTGTCGAAATGTCTTGTAACTGGGATCCCGAGTCTGATCGGGTCGTCCTGGGAGAAGGAATATCCTTCGTTGACCGTGAGAACTTGTGATGGGCTAAGTTGGGACACCCCTATAGGGTTTTGAACTTTCGAAAGTTGTGCCCACGGTTATGGGCAGATGGGAATTTGTTAATATCCGGTTGTAGAAAACCTGACACTTAACTTAATTAAAATGAATCAACAGCGTGTGTAGCCATGATGGTCTCTTTTCGGCGGAGTCCGGGAAGAGAACACGGCCTCGTGTTATGCTTGAACGTAAGTAGTTTTAGGATCACTTCTTGATCTTTGTAGCTTCTCGATCGTGCCTTGCTTCTCTTCTCGCTCTCATTTGCGTAAGATTAGCCACCATATGTGCTAGTGCTTGCTGCAGCTCCACCTCACTACCTTTTTCCTACCCATAAGCTTAAATAGTCTTGATCGCGAGGGTGTGAGATTGCTGAGTCCCCGTGACTCACAGATTACTTCCAAAACCAGATGCAGGTGCCGATGATGCCAGTCCAGGGGATGCGACCGAACTCAAGTGGGAGTTCGGCGAGGATTCGGGACGTTACTATGTTTCCTTTCCAGACGATCAGTAGTGGAGCCCAGTTGGGGCGATCGGGGATCTATCGCATATGGGGTTGTCTTTATTTTGGTTCCGTAGTCGGACCTTGATTGTATTTTGGATGATGTAATGCTATATTTACGTATTGTGTGAAGTGGCGATTGTAAGCCAACTCTGTATCCTTTCTTATTCAGTACATGGGATGTGTAAAGATTACCCCTCTTACGACATGCCTACAATGCGGTTATGCCTCTAAGTCATGCTCCGGCACGTGGGAGATATAGCCGCATCATGGGTGTTACAGCTTATCTTGATGAGAAAAAGATATATCCTATTATTATTAGTGCTAACCTTTCAGAGCCTGAAGAAGAGAGATTATTGAAAACTCTAAAGAAGCCCTGTGCTGCTATTGGATATACTCTTGATGATCTTACGGGCATTAGTCCCACTCTATGTCAACACAAAATAAATTTGGAGAAAGATGCCAAACCAGTTCGTGATCACCAACAACAGCTGAATCCTAAGATGAAAGAAGTGGTAAGAAAGGAAATACTAAAGCTCCTTGAGGCAGGTATAATTTATCCCGTTGCTGATAGTTAGTGGGTAAGTCCTCTCCATTGTGTCCCTAAAAAGGGAGGTATTACTGTCATTCCTAATGATAAAGATGAATTGATTCCGCAAAGAATTATTACAGGTTATAGGATGGTAATTGATTTCCGCAAATTAAATAAGGCTACTAAAAAGATCATTACCCCTTACCTTTTATTGATCAAATTCTAGAAAGATTATCCAAACATACACATTTTTGCTTTCTAGATGGTTATTCTGGTTTCTCTCAAATACCTGTGTCAACTGATGATCAATCTAAGACCACTTTTACTTGCCCGTTCGGTACTTTTTCTTATAGACGTATGCCTTTTGGTTTATGTAATGCACCTGCTACCTTCCATAGATGCATGATGGCTATATTCTCTAACTTTTGTGAAAAGATTTGTGATGTTTTCATGGACGATTTCTCCGTCTATGGATCTTCTTTTGATGATTGCTTGAGCAACCTTGATCAAGTTTTGCAGAGATGTGAAGAAACTAATCTTGTCTTGAATTGGGAAAAGTGCCACTTTATGGTTAATGAAGGTATTGTCTTGGGGCATATAGTTTCTGAAAGAGGTATTGAGGTTGATAAAGCCAAGGTTGATGCTACTGAAAAGATGCCATGTCCCAAGGACATCAAAGGTATAAGAAGTTTTCTTGGTCACGCCGGATTTTATAGGAGGTTCATTAAAGACTTCTCAAAAAATTCTCGGCCTCTGACTAATTTATTACAAAAAGATATACCATTTGTCTTTGATGATGATTGTGTAGAAGCATTTGAAATACTTAAGAAAGCATTGATCTCTGCACCTATTGTTCAGCCACCTGATTGGAATTTACCCTTTGAAATTATGTGTGATGCTAGTGATTATGCTGTAGGTGCTGTTCTAGGGCAAAGAGTTGATAAGAAATTAAATGTTATTCAATATGCTAGTAAAACTCTACACAATGCTCGGAGAAATTATGCTACTACTGAAAAGAATTTTTAGCAGTTGTATTTGCTTGTGATAAGTTCAGACCTTATATTGTTGATTCTAAAGTAACTATTCACACGGATCATGCTGCTATTAAATATCTTATGAAAAAGAAAGATGCTAAACCTAGACTTATTAGATGGGTTCTCTTGCTACAAGAATTTGATTTGCACATTATTGATAGAAAGGGAGCTGAGAACCCTGTTGCAGACAACTTGTCTAGGTTAGAAAATATTCTTGATGACCCACTACTATTGATGATAGCTTTCCTTATGAGCAATTAAATGGCATAAATGCTTCTCACGCTACTCCATGGTATGCTGATTGTGCTAATTACATTGTTGCTAAATTTATACCACCTAGTTTCACATACCAGCAAAAGAAGAAGTTTTTCTATGATTTGAGACATTACTTTTGGGATGACCCACATCTTTATAAAGAAGGAGTAGATGGTGTTATTAGACGTTGTGTGCCTGAGCAAGAACAGGAACAGATCCTACGCAAGTGTCACTCCGAAGCTTATGGAAGACACCACGCTGGAGATAGAACTGCACATAAGGTATTGCAATCCGGTTTTTATTGGCCTACTCTCTTCAAGGATGCTCGTAAGTTTGTTGTATCTTGTGATGAATGTCAAAGAATTGGTAATATTAGTAGACGTCAAGAAATGCCTATGAATTATTCACTTGTTATTGAACCATTTTATGTTTGGAGCTTTGATTATATGGGACCTTTTCCTGCCTCTAATGGATATACACATATTTTAGTTGTTGTTGATTGCGTTACTAAGTGGGTAGAAGCTATTCCAACTAGTAGTGCTGATCATAACACTTCTACTAAGATGCTTAAAGAAGTTAGTTTTTCAAGGTTTGGAGTCTCTAGATATTTAATGACTGATGGTGGTTCACATTTTATTCACGGTGCTTTCCGTAAAATGCTTGCTAAATATGATGTTAATCATAGAATTGCATCTCCTTATCACCCACAGTCTAGTGGTCAAGTAGAATTGAGTAATAGAGAGCTCAAATTAATTTTGCAAAAGGCTGTTAATAGATCTAGAAAGAATTGGTCCAAGAAACTTGATCATGCATTATGGGCCTATAGAACTGCATATAAAAATCCTATGGGTATGTCTCCGTACAAAATGTTTTATGTAAAAGCTTGTCACTTACCTCTCGAACTAGAACATAAGGCATATTGGGCTATTAAAGAACTCAATTATGATTTCAAACTTGCCGGTGAGAAGAGGTTATTTGACATTACCTCACTCGATGAATGGAGAACCCAAGCCTACGAGAATGCCAAATTATTTAAAGAAAAAGTTAAAATATGGCATGACAAAAGAATACAAAAGCGTGAGTTTAATGTAGGTGATTATGTATTGCTATACAACTCTCGTGTAAGATTTTTTGCATGAAAGCTTCTCTCTAAATGGGAAGGTCCTTACGTTATCGAGGAGGTCTATCGTTCCGGTGCCATAAAAATCAACAACTTTGAAGGCACAAATCCGAAGGTGGTGAATGATCAACGAATTAAACATTATATCTCAGGCAATCCTATAAATGTTGAAACCAATGTTATTGAAACTATAACCCCGAAGGAATACATAAGGGACACTTTCTGGAACGTTTCAGACTCCGAAAAGGAATAGGTATGTGGTACGGTAAGTAAACCGACTCCAAAACAGTTCTAATGACAATTTTCTTCCGTTTTGGAATATTTAGAAAAATAGAAAAATAAGAAGCAGTACGAGAAGGACATGAGGGTGGAGGGCGCGCCCTACCCCCTGGGTGCGCCCCCTACCTCGTGGGCACCTCATGTGCTCTCCGGCCTCCGTTTTCTTGCACGATATGTATTTTGGTCAGTAAAAATTCATTATATAATCTCCCAGAGGTTTTAACTCCCGTATCACACAAAAATTTCATGTTCTTGTTTCGAGCTATTTTCTGCCAGGGTTGTCAAAGCCAAGCATCATGCCGTCTCCCTCCTCCTCTAACAATGAGGGCAACGATGCTTGGCTAATGAAGATAGAGCTGAACAGAGAAGAACCCATGGAGATCAACAAGGATGAAGGGATCAAGAAGGCCATGGAGGACCAAGTTCCGGCAACAGAAGACATCCTTCAACTTGATCACAATCTTCTTACCCCAACTGAGATCAAAGCTTTCAAGATGATTGAGTTAGCTCGTATACAAAACAAGTATCTCACATGTGAAAATATTTTGTTGAAGGAGCACATCATTGCACTCAAGGGCATTATCTGCAAGTTGGAAGATCTCCTACGCTCGATGTGCAACTATCTAGCATCAACAACCCCATCTTCTTCACAAACAAAGGAGACATAATCACATCGGTATGGGTACTCCCCTTGGCAACCGCCAAGCTTGGGGGAGGTGCCCCGGTATCGTATCACCATCACTTTTATCTTTACTGTTTTTCTTAGTTCGATCCTTTTGATAATATTTTGAGCTAGTAGAATAAAAGTTCTTAGTATGATCTAGTTGTGGGTTTTGCTTTATGATCCTTCTATGTAATCGAGTCCGTGAGCTATATATAATAAAGATTAGTGTTGAGTACAGGGCTTGATTATCTTGCCATGATCTTGAGGGAATAAAAGAAAAGAGAAAGAATAAAAAGAAATAAAAGAGATCATATGGATCTTATGGAGAGTAATGAGCTCACATAGAAAGAGTATGTTGAATAAAAGTTGTTGAGAGTTGACAAACATAGTTTTGGTCATCATTGCAATTAATAGGAAGTAATAAAGAAAGAGAGGTCTTCACATATAAATATACTATCTTGGACATCTTTTATGATTGTGAGCACTCATTAAAATATGACATGCTAAAGAGTTGACGTTGGACAAGGAAGACAACGCAATGGGTTATGTTTTCTTACATCTGAGATAAATTATATTGCCATGGATCATCCAACATGATTGAGCTTGCCTTTCCCCCTCATGCTAGCCAAATTCTTTACACTAAGTAGAGATACTACTTGTGCTTCCAAACACCCTTAAACCAGTTTTGCAATGAGAGTCCACCATACCTACCTATGGATTGAGTAAGATCCCTCAAGTAAGTTGTCATCGGTGCAAGCAATAAAAATTGCTCTCTAAATATGTATGACTTATTAGTGTGGGAGAAAATAAGCTTTATACGATCGTGTGATATGGAAGAAATAAAAGCGATGGACTGCATGATAAAGGTCCATATCACAAGTGGCAATATAAAGTGATGTTCTTTCGCATTAAGATTTTGTTTCATCATACAAGGTGAAGACAACATGAATGTATTAATTCGAAAATAATGTCATGCCCACATTGTGTTGCCACAATGCGAGACCCCTCCAGGACATCCGCAAAATAACGCTCGGGTGTTTGGTGCTCCTTGCCCTCTGGCGGCCCCCTGGCCAGCTCGACAACGTTCATCTTCGCCCACCACATCTTGCAACGGGCGAAGGCCATACGAGCACCTTCAATACATGCTGATCGCTTGACGATGTCCAGCAGAGGACAGGCATTCACCATCCGCCTCACGAGTCTGAAGTAGCTGTCGGGCATAGCTTCGGCTGGCCATAGCTGGATTATCAAATCCTTCATGGCTAGTTTGGCCACCCTATGCAGCTCCACCAGCTGTTTCAGCTAATCGGTGAAGGGCACGGGATGCTCTGGCGCAAGATATTGCGACCTGAATAGCTTCTCCGTGGAGCTCCCTTCTTCGGCCCGAAAGAACTCCGCGGTGTCGGACACACTTCGCGGCAGATCAGCAAAAGCCCCTGGAGAACTCCGAATCCGGGTTAGTAAAAGATACTTCATCTTTACATATTTGCTTTGCATACTGAATGCCTTACCCGCCGCAATCTTCCTCGCCTCCTGAGCCTCTTGGAGGGCACCCTGGGCCTCGTTCCGGGCCGTCTCCGCGCTCTGACGAGCCTTGGAGAGTTCGGCCTCTTTAGCCAATGCGTCATGCTCCAAGGTCTCACACTTCTTCACTGCGTCGTGGAGCTCTTGTTGGACCTCGTTTACCCGGGCCTTGAGCTTCTTACGGGCAGCTTGCTCCTTGACGGCCTTCCCCTCGGCTTCGCCCAGGGCCTTTTTCAGGGCCTCGACCTTGGTCATTGCTCCTATTTATATCAAGACACTTCGGTCAATATATAACATCCTACTCTTTCTGAATACTTCTTGGGTTATTACATACCTTGATTCTCCTGGAGCTGCCTCTTCACCTGGCTGAACTCCTCCTCGGCCTTCTCCAGTCTCCACTTAAGTTCGGAGACTTTGGTAGCATGTGAGGCCGCGGACAGTAGCGACGCCTGCATATTCATTCCCGACAACTTTAGTTAGTTTCCTACAAGTAAGGATCGACCCTCTGTCCGGCTTTTCTTTCCGAACACCGGACAGTGTCTCAGGGGCTACTGACTATTGGGATTTTTGCATCGCTTACCTCAAAACCTATCAGCAGGCTGCTACAGGCTTCGGTCAGACCGCTCTTGGCGGACTGGACCCTCTCAATCACCGTACCCATAAGGATACGGTGCTCGTCCACAATGGAGGCACCTCGAAGTGCCTCCATCAGATTATCCAGTGCCCCTGGTTGGACAGGGGCCACCGGTGGAATGGGCACACCCCCCTCTTTCAAAGGAGGTCGCTCCCGGATTCCGGAGCCGTATGGGTCTCGGTAATCATATTTGGCTGAGGGCCGAACTGAATACGGCCCTCCTCGCCAGTCTCCATGGGAATTTGCTCCCCCGTGTGTCCCGCGGTAGAGGTTTCGCCCTCTGGCGCCCTCTTGACAGCGTCCGGAGCCTCTCCTCGGCCTGGAGCGGTCCTTCGGGACAACACCTCGGTATCATCCATGGCCTTGGGAGAGTGAGTGGTCGGCGGTGACATGTTGGCCATCTCCTTGGAGTCCAGCGAACCTCCTGACGAGGATCGCTGGAAGTTGTCGTGGGCCAGACTGAAACAACACAACTAACCATGTTAATACAATGAGGAGAAGAGATTGGATATATGGATATGTATGAATCGTAGTACTTACGATGCGGCCTGAGGCTTAGCGCGGGAGCGGCGCTCCGAACTACTGTCGACATCCCATACGGAGTTATCCGCAAGGGAGCCCTTCCTCTTCTTGGGCGTCCCCACCTCCAGATTCATGGAGGCCGCCCTCTTCTCCCTCCCCTCATCACGGGGAGGGATCTCCTCCTCCTCGTCATCCTCAGGGAAGGAGGAACGGGTCTCTTCATCTTCGGACGTTGCGTCCGAAGTACCCTTACGACGGGGGACACCTTTGGCCCCCTTGGCCTTCTTCTCCGGCGCCTTATAGGGCGCCGGCACCAGCATCTTCGCTAAACGCGAGATGACCGGTTCTTCAGGCAGCGGAGCCAGACACTGGATCTGCTTCGCCTTCTCCATCCAGTCCTGAAGAAGGAATGATGATAAAAGCTCAGACATCCAGTCCTGCGAAGACCGAAGACTGCACCCGTGTCCGGATGGGACTCTCCTTGGCATGGAGGGAAAGCTTGGCGATCAAATATGTAGATTCCTTCCTTTGTAACCGACCTTGTGTAACCCTAGATCCTCCCGGTATCTATATAAACCGGAGGACTTAGTCCGGAGGGGGAAGAGATACTCATTACCATAGCCATACAAGCTAGACCTCTAGGGTTTAGCCATTGCGATCTCGAGGTAGATCAACTCTTGTAATACTCGTATTCATCAATATCAATCAAGCAGGACGTAGGGTATTACCTCCATAGAGAGGGCCCGAACCTGGATAAACATCGTGTCCCCTGTCTCCTGTTACCATCGACCTTAGATGCACAGTTCGGGACCCCCTACCCGAGATCCGCCGGTTTTGACACCGACTCTTATCACACCCGATCATCGCGTGGTGCCTCGGCACGACGAACTGTAGCAACGATGCGTACTCAGGGAGACCACTTATACATTGAAATTTAGTGAGAGATCATCTTATAATGCTACCGCCGAACTAAGCAAAATAAGATGCATAAAGGACAAACATCACATGCAATCAATATAAGTGATATGATATGGCCATCATCATCTTGTGCCTTTGATCTCCATCTCCAAAGCACCATCATGATCACCATCATCACCGGCTTGACACCTTGATCTCCATCGAAGCATCGTTGCCGTCTCGCCAACTATTGCTTCTACGTCTATCGCTACCGCTTAGTGATAAAGTAAAGAAATTACATGGCGATTGCATTTCATACAATAAAGTGACAACCATATGGCTCCTGCCAGTTGCCGATAACTGTGTTACAAAACATGATCATCTCATACAATAAAATTTAGCATCATGTCTTGACCATATCACATCACAACATGCCCTGCAAAAACAAGTTAGACGTCCTCTACTTTGTTGTTGCAAGTTTTACGTGGCTGCTACAGGCTGAGCAAGAACCGTTCTTACCTACGCATCAAAAACCAAAACGCGGTATAGTGATTGCTTTTTGATCTTCAGAAAGAACCCTGTTCATTGAATCCGATTCAACTAAAGTTGGAGAAACTGACACCCACCAGCCACCTATGTGCGAAGCACGTCGGTAGAACCAGTCTCGCATAAGCGTACGCGTAATGTCGGTCTGGGCTGCTTCATCCAACAATACCGCTGAATCAAGAATCAACTAGTGATGGCAAGCAATATGTATATACCCACGCCCACAACTCCTTTGTGCTCTACTCGTTCATATAACATCTACGCATAGACCTGGCTCGGATGCCACTGTTGGGGAACGCAGTAATTTCAAAAAAATTCCTACGCACACGCAAGATCTATCATGGTGATGCATAGCAACAAGAGGGGAAGAGTGATGTCCACGTACCCTCGTAGACCGTAAGCGGAAGCATTATGACAACGCGGTTGATGTAGTCGTACGTCTTCATGATTCGACCGATCCTAGTACCGAAAGTACGACACCTCCATGATCTGCACACGTTCGGCTGGGTGACATCCCACGAACTCTTGATCCAGCTGAGTGTCGAGGGAGAGCTTCGTTAGCACGACGGCATGATGACGGTGATGATGAAGCTACCGGCCCAGGGCTTCGCCTAAGCACTGCAACGATATGACCGAGGCGGATTATGGTGGAGGGGGGCACCGCACACGGCTAAGAGATCAATGATCAACTTGTGTGTCTATGGGGTGCCCCCCTCCCCGTACATAAAGGAGTGGAGGAGGGGGGGAGTGCCGACCCTCTATGGCGCGCCCTGGAGGAGTCCTACTCCCACCGAGAGTAGGATTCCCACCCCCTTCCCTAGTTGGACTAGGAGAGAAGGTAGGGGGAGAGGGAGGAAGGAAAGGGGGGCGCCCCCCCACCCACCCACCCCTTCCTAGTCCAATTCGGACCAGAGGGGGAGGGGGCGCGCGGCCTACCCTGGTTGCCTCTCTCTCTCTACACTAAAGCCCATTAGGGCCCATATACTCCCCGGGGGGTTCCGGTAACCCCCCCCCCCCCCGAGTACTCCGGTATATGCCCAAACTCACCCGGAATCATTCCGATGTCCAAACATAGGCTTCCAATATATCGATCTTTATGTCCCGACTATTTTGAGACTCCCGATCATATCCGGGACTCTAAACTACCTTCGGTACATCAAAACACATAAACTCATAATACCGATCATCACCGAACGTTAAGCGTGCGGACCCTACGGGATCGAGAACTATGTAGACATGAACGAGACTCATCTTCGGTCAATAACCAATAGCGGAACCTGGATGCTCATATTGGTTCCTACATATTCTACGAAGATCTTTATCGGTCAAACCGCATAACAACATACGTTGTTCCCTTTGTCATTGGTATGTTACTTGCCCGAGATTCGATCGTCGGTATCTCAATACCTAGTTCAATCTCATTACCGACAAGTCTCTTTACTCGTTCCGTAATACATCATCCCGCAACTAACTCATTGGTTGCATTGCTTACAAGGTTTATAGTGATGTGCATTACCGAGAGGGCCCAGAGATACCTCTCTGGCAATCGGAGTGACAAATCCTATTCTCGATCTATGCCAACTCAACAAGTACCATCGGAGACACCTATAGAGCACCTTTATAATCACCCAGTTACATTGTGGCATTTGGTAGCACACAAAGTGTTCCTCTGGTACTCGGGAGTTGCATGATCTCATAGTAATAGGAACATGTATAAGTCATGAAGAAAGCAATAGCAATATACTAAACGATCGAATGCTAAGCTAGCGGAATGGGTCAAGTCAATCACATTATTCTCTAATGATGTGATCCCGTTAATCAAATGAAAACTCATGTCTATGTCTAGGAAACTTAACCATCTTTGATTCAACGAGCTAGTCAAGTAGAGGCATACTAGTGACACTCAATTTGTCTATGTATTCACACATGTACTAAGTTTCCGATTAATACAATTCTAGCATGAATAATAAACATTTATCATGATATAAGGAAATATAAATAACAACTTTATTATTGCCTCTAGGGCATATTTCCTTCACATGTCTATCCCACCATGGCCATCGCCCACGAAGCACTTGCCTCACTTGGGTAGATCTTCATGAAGTAGGCGACATCATTGCCCTTACAAACTCCTTGGTTGAACTCCACAATCTTGACGGAGGCTCCCAAGTGACACCTAACCAATCTAGGAGACACCACTCTCCAAAAGGTACTAGATGGTGTGTTGATGATGAACTCCTTGCTCGTGTGCTTCAAATGATAGTCTCCCCAACACTCAACTCTCTCACATAGATTTGGATATGGTGGAAAGATGATTTGAGTGGAAAGCAACTTGGGGAAGGCTAGAGATCAAGATTCTTGTGTTTGGATTGGAATTTCTTGGTCTCTGTCGGTGTCAAAACCGGCGGATCTCGGGTAGGGGGTCCCGAACTGTGCGTCTAAGGCGGATGGTAACAGGAGGCAGGGGACACGATGTTTACCCAGGTTCAGGCCCTCTTGATGGAGGTAATACCCTATGTCCTGCTTGATTGTTCTTGATGATATGAGTATTACAAGAGTTGATCTACCACAAGATCAAAGAGGCTAAACCCTAGAAGCTAGCCTATGGTATGATTGTCTGTTGTCCTATAGACTAAAACCCTCCGGTTTATATAGGCACCGGAGGGGGCTAGGGTTACACAAGGTCGATTAGAAAGGAGGAGATATACATATCCGTATTGCCTAGCTTGCCTTCCACGCCAAGTAGAGTCCCATCCGGACACGGGACGAAGTCTTCAATCTTGTATCTTCATAGTCCAACAGTCCGGCCAAAGGATATAGTTCGGCTCTCCGGAGACCCCCTAATCCAGGACTCCCTCAGTAGCCCGTGAACCAGGCTTCAATGACGATGAGTCCGGTGCGCAGTGTTGTCTTCGGCATTGCAAGGCGGGTTCCTCCTCCGAATACACCACGGAAGAGTTTGAATACGAGGATAGTGTCCGACCCTGCAAAATAAGTTCCACATACCACCATAGAGAGAATAATATTTCCACAAATCTAATCTGTTGACACGTTTTGACAGCATGACATTATGCCATGGCCCGGTTTTTATTCGAACCGCTTTTCTCAACCAGCTGCGCACATATCGCGAGGCGGTTTTCTTGACACATCTTGTCAAAGAAGAGATCGTGTTCCCCTTATCACGGGATTCTCATCAATATGGACGTGGGTAACCCAACCGCGCCATCAATTACGGCACCTGGGGAATAAGCGGTTTTGCCAGGCAAGTGGGGAGACACATCGCCTCTTCCGCCCTTATAAAGGGGCAAATATTTACTCTTTTCACCCATGCCTTCTTCCTTCTCGCTTACCCATTCCCGCACACTCGAGCTCTAGCGCCAAAGCTCGCGTTCTTCTTCTCAAACCACTCCAAGTACGTCCGGAGCAGGAGGCAAGTGGATGGTTTCCTCCATCACGGAGGAGAACATCAAAAAGTTACGGGAAGCCGGATACCTGGCTGCGGATATCGCGCACCGGCTGCCAAATGCGGGGCAGATCGTCCCAACGCCCGAACCCCATGAGAGGGTAGTTTTTCTTACCCATTTTTTCCGCGGACTGGGATTTCCTCTCCACCCGTTTGTCCTCGGGCTCATGTTCTACTATGGGCTGGATTTTCATGATCTGGCCCCCAACTTCATCCTCAACATCTCAGCGTTTATCGTCGTGTGCGAGGCCTTCCTCCGCATCAGGCCCCACTTCGGCCTATGGCTGAAAATCTTCAATGTCAAACCGAAGGTGGTGGGCCGCCAACAAGTAGAGTGTGGAGGCGCCATGGTGGGCAAGATGTCTAATGTCACCTGGCTGAGGACACCTATGTGGATACCATAAAAGGGTGGCAATCGGGGTGGTTCTACATCACCGAGCCGCGCGACTCCAACTGGGTGGCGGCCCCCAGATTTCGATCTGGAAACCCCACGTGGCTCACCTCCTGGAAAAAGAAGGGCCTGTCCTAGGGTTCTTCGGTAGAGCTGACCGGACTCCAGACCTGCATCGAGAACATGACGGACAAGAAAATCAAACTTGTCAACATGGTCCAGGTTATGCTCTTCCGCCGGATCCTTTCGTGTCAACGACGGGCATTTGTTTTGTGGGAGTTCGACTCGGCCAAGCACCAGACGCTACGAGAGCTCTACGACATGACGCACGAGGACGTCTGGAGGGTGCTGTTCAAGAGCACCGAGATTCCTCCCTCCCTCACCGAGGACCGCGGACTCAGCGCAAAGCGCCGCGCCAATCCGGTAGGCTTTTATATCTGTCAGGGTATTTATTTGCCCCGGTTTAGTTATGTGTTGGATCTAAGCTTCCATGCTATTAACAGGACTGGATAGAGACAGCGGAGCAGCTTGATTGTCCAGCCCCCCTGCCCGAAGATCCTGCAGACGCTCTTCTAACGAAGATGCCGACTCCAGCACCTTATGAGGTGCCGGCAAAGAAGGCCAAGAAGAAGGCCACGGGGACCCGAAAAGGTCTCTGGTGCAATGTTATATCGGACTCATCATCCGATGACTCCGACGCGCACTCCTCCCACGGAAACGAGGAGGAGGAGAAAAGTTCTCCCCCCCCCCACCCAGTCGGGGAGACAAGAAAAGGAAGGCTGACCCATCCGGGGAGGCCGAAGGGTCCAATAAGGGAAGGACCCTCCCTCCGGACTGTGCCACGACGGTCGCCGACAGCGGCGATGAGCGGCTACCCAGGGACAAGCTCCCGGCGAAGTCGTAAGTGTCCGGACACCATAGTACTTCATGGTATGTTTTATTGTACTGCCTTTCCTCATGCCGAACATGATTATGGAGTCCGTCCCGAGCTCATCTCGACGTACCCTCGTCGAGCGGCTCTTTGGACTCATCGGATATGAACAACGGTTCTCCTCCGACCGCTTCCACCCCTCACCCTACGGACAACGCCGAGGTGTTGTCTCAAAAGGCACCGAGCCAACGGGAGGTGGTCCTGGGGGCGCCTCGCGGCGACTTCCCGGACCCTGGGTACCAAGGGAGCGAGGCTCCTACGGGCTTCGATTTCGGGCCCCAGCCGGACACCGCGCTGGAACCTTCAATGGTTCCGGACCCTAGCAAGCGGTCCCCCATTAAGGGGGGCCAACCATCTGTGCCGGTGTCCTCTGTCCAACCAGAGGCACCGGACAACCTGCTGGAAGAGCTTCGCAGCGCTTCCATCGAAGAAGAGCACCGCACTATCATGAGTGCCGTGGTCGAGAAGGTTTAGTCCGCCAAAAACGGACTGACCAAAGCTTGCGCCAGCCTCCTAACAGGCTTTGAGGTAAGCATTCAAAATATAAGAAAATATTACCGCATAGATAGTAGCCCCTGATGCTCTGTTCGGCGTTCACGAAGAAAAGCCGGATATAGTATCAAATGATAACTCAGGAGTCTAATTAGAGTATGTCTATCTGTATGTGAAGGCTTCACTGCTGGCCGCTGCCGCATGTACTGCGGAGGTCTCTGCGCCGAAGCAGGACCTAAAGCGGTCCGAGGACGAGCTCGGCCTTACCAAAAGGCAGCTCGAAGAGAGCAAAGGTAAGATATACCCCTGTCTATATAGTTAAAAAGAAGTTCAGGTGTAAAGTAATAGGATCATCATGAATTTATCAGGGGCCACAACCAAGGTGGAGACCCTGACGAAGGCGTTATCCGAGGCCGAAGACAAAGCGTCCAAAGAACACATTGAATGGGAGAAGCAAGAAGCCCGAGTAGGCGAGGTGCAGCAAGAGCTCGAGGCTCTCACCAAAAAGCACGAGTCCTTGGAGCTTGACTCTAAGACGCGAGAGTCCGAGCTCGTGCAGGTGCTTGAAAGTGTCCGGAGCGCCAAGGCCGAAGCCCACAAGGCCCTCCAGGAGATTGACGCGGTGAAGAAAATAGCAGCGGGTAAGACATTCTTTATGCAAAGCAAGCACGTGAAGGAGACTTTCCCTTTTCTTACCCGAGTTTGGAGCTCTCCAGGAGCGTTTGCAGATCTTCCCCGCAGTGTACTGGATGCCGCGGAGTTTTACCGGGCTAAGGAGGGAAGCTCAACGGAGAAGTTGTTCCGGTCTCAATATACTGGGACCGAACACCCTGTGCCCTTGAGCGACCAGCTGAAGCAGTTGGTCGAACTTCACAAGGCGGCCGAACAGGCCATGCAGGGCCTTATAGTCTGGATGTGGCCTGGCGAGCCCCTGTCCGGCAGCTACTTCGGTTTGGTGAGGCGGCTTGTGGAAGCCTGCCCCCGACTTGAAGTCATCAAGCGGTCCGTCTGCATCGAAGGTGCACGCAGGGCTTTTGCCCGGGCGAAGGTGCACTGGGCGAAGCTGGACGCCGTGAAGCTGGTGAAGGAGGGGCCGCCGGAGGGCAAGGAGCATCGCTGCCCCGAGAATTATTATGAGAGTGTCCTGAAGGGTTCCCGCTTAGTGGCAGATGAGTGTGCCAAGGATGTAATTTTTGAATGAACATGCCCATGTGATCCTGTAATATGAAACTAGTTAGTTTGCGCCATGCGACGTTTTCTTAATTTAAAATATTACCTTCTGTGCGGCTGTTTATAAAATCTGAGAGTTGGCCAGTCGTCGGCTTCTACCCCCATGTAACTAGTATTGGGGTGTTCGGGGTAAATCTAAACACTCTTTACCCCAATTTTCGGTCCTTCAAGGGAGGTGTTCAGCGCAACGAACCAGGCAATCGGACTATAATGCTTTATCACTCTCACTTAGCCATAGAAGTCTATGATTTTAAATTTTTGGCGAAGCCCCTGGTATTCAGAGGGCCGAATTTGGGGCTCTATACACGCCTAAGCCGGATAAGGCCGACTCCTCGCCGAAGCGGAAAAAGTCTTTAAGGACTTGAGACCTCTCGAACAGCGACCAGTCTCTCGCCTTATCATGAAAGTCAGTTTTTGGATTTCTCTACTGAGGTGCTCGTCCAGAAGAACCAGGACACAATTGCAGTAGTTCTCCCACCGCTACCTTAGCCGATATAGCGGAACGTAAGGTACCAAAGCGTGGGATTCGGGCGACCCAACATTTGACCAAAGACATGATTCTGAGCTGATGCATATAATGCTATAAGTTCGGGGTGCCACACTGTCGAAAGTGTTCGGACTTCTTGCGTCATATTATGGGGTAAACGAGAACCCCTGGCGAACTAACCGTACCCTGCTACCTCTTGAGCACTGCGTTGGATTTCCCCGAAGAGGAGAGGATGATGCAGCAAAGTAGCGTAAGTATTTCCCTCAGTTTTTGAGAACCAAGGTATCAATCCAGTAGGAGGCTACGTGCGAGTCCCTCGTACCTACACAAAAACAATAGCTCAATGCAAACTACGCGCTTAGAGGTTGTCAATCCCTTCACGGTCACTTACGAAAGTGAGATTTGATAAAGATGATAAATAATATTTTTGGTATTTTTGGTATAGAGATGCAAAGTAAAAAGTAAAAGCAAAGCAATAATAAAGTGATGGAGATTGATATGATGAGGAAGAGACCCGGGGGCCATAGGTTTCACTAGTGGCTTCTCTCAAGAGCATAAGTATTCTACGGTGGGTGAACAAATTACTATTGAGCAATTGACAGAATTGAGCATAGTTATGAGAATATCTAAGTATGATCATGTATATAGGCATCACATCCGAGACAAGTAGACCAACTCCTGCCTGCATCTACTACTATTACTCCACTCATCGACCGCTATCCAGCATGCATCTAGAGTATTAAGTTAAAAACAGAGTAACGCCTTAAGTAAGATGACATGATGTAGAGGGATAGTTTCATGCAATATGATAAAAACCCCATCTTGTTATCCTCAATGGCAACAATACAATATGTGCCTTACTGCCCCTTCTGTCACTGGGAAAGGACACCGCAAGATTGAACCCAAAGCTAAGCACTTCTCCCATGGCAAGAACAACCAATCTAGTAGGCCAAACCAAACTGATAATTCGAAGAGACTTGCAAAGATAACCAATCATACATAAAAGAATTCAGAGAAGATTCAAATATTATTCATAGATAGACTGGATCATAGACCCACAATTCATCGGTCTCAACAAACACACCGCAAAAAGAAGATTACATCGAATAGATCTCCACAAGAGAGGGGGAGAACATTGTATTCAGATCCAAAAAGAGAGAAGAAGCCATCTAGCTACTAACTATGGACCCGTAGGTCTGAAGTAAACTACTCACACTTCATCGGAGGGGCTTGGATGATGATGTAGAAGCCCTCCGTGATCGATGCCCCCTCCGGCGGAGCTCCGGAACAGGCCCCAAGATGGGATCTCATGGATACAGAAAGTTGCGGCGGTGGAATTAGGTTTTTGGCTCCGTTTGATATTCTATTTCTCCGAAACACTGAAATAGGCAAAAAAACAGCAATTATGGGCTGGGCCTCCGGTTAATAGGTTAGTCCCAAAAATAATATAAAAGTAGAAAATAAAGCCCAATATAGTCCAAAATAGTAGATAATATAGCATGGAGCAATCAAAAATTATATATACGTTGGAGACGTATCATACCCGAACGTGCGGGTGCGGATTGTCGTAAATGGACATATAAGAGAAAGAGAAAAACTTAAATAATGCAATGACAGATTAATGATATGCATAGTTATTTGAATAATACGTCGAAGCGTACTAGTACAAGTAGTGCAATAAGCATAAAGTAGGACAATTCGAAATGTCCTATCCCAGGGCAAGCTACGCAGAAATAGTGAAAAGCGGGTATATCAAGTATTACTAGAGACCACCTGGCGGTTCCCATGTTCATCTTAGCTTCTTGCCGCCTTGGTTGTGGCTTTCGGAATGTGTCCGGCAATCGTACTGCCGGAAAGGGCTTCCAAAGAGTTAGGCCCTGAAAGAGAAAAGGAATGTCAAAGGTATATAGCCCCTAGTGTGGTTAAGCCACAATGCGGGGCGTGTCCTGATTCTGCCCCCGCCCATGTCCATGGTATTTTCAATGTGTAGTTATGTACGCGCGGCATGGATTTTGTCGCTTCACTAGGACTGGGATGGGGGCCGGATTGCTAGGCGAGCTCTGATCGTGCCAGGCGATCCTGTTGCAGCTTGTTCCGGACTCGCTTGAAGGTGTCCGGGGGCTGTGACGCCGAATGAGTGGTCTGCTTGAACAGGCTACTTTGTGCCTCTGCTGCAAGGGCCGCAGTGTGCTCTTCCGTACGGAGTGAGTGTTTTTTGTTTCCATTTACTGTTATGACCCCGCGAGGTCCTGGCATCTTGAGCTTGAGGTATGCGTAATGCGGCACTGCATTGAATTTTGCAAATGATGTCCGTCCAAGCAGTGCATGATAGCCACTGCGAAACGGGACGATGTCGAAGATTAACTCTTCGCTTTGGAAGTTATCTGGTGATCCGAAAACCACTTCCAGTGTGATTGAGCCTGTGCAATGGGCCTCTACACCTGGGATGACGCCTTTAAAGGTGGTTTTGCTGGGTTTGATCCTCGAGGGATCGATACCCATTTTTCGCAATGTATCCTGATAAAGCAGGTTCAGGCTGCTGCCGCCGTCCATAAGGACTCGAGTGAGGTGAAATCCGCCAATGATGGGGTCTAGGACCAGCGCGGCGGATCCGCCAAGACGGATGCTAGTGGGGTGGTCCCTGCGATCGAAGGTGATCGGACAAGCAGACCATGGTTTGAACTTTGGGGCGACGGGCTCCATCGCATAGACGTACCTTAGTGCACGCTTTCGCTCCCTCTTGGGAATGTGGGTTGCGTATATCATGTTCACCGTCTTCACTTGAGGGGGAAGCCCCTTCTGTCCTCCTGTGTTCGGTGGCCGGGGCTCCTCCTCGTCATCACTGTGCAGCCCCTTGTCCTTGTTCTCGGCATTTAACTTGCCGGCCTGCTTGAACACCCAGCATTCTCTGTTGGTGTGATTGGCTGGCTTGTCGGGGGAGCCGTGGATTTGACACGAGCGATCCAGTATGCAATCCAGACTGGACGGAGCCAGACTATTTCTTTTAAATGGCTTTTTCCCCTGACCGGATCTAGAGCCTCTGAATCCGGCATTGACTGTCGTATCTTTGGTGTTATCGCCGTTATTGCGACGCTTTGGTCTATTATGACGCTGCCTACCGTTAACATCTTTGGTATCTGAGGTATCCAGATTCCTCGATGTGTTGTTGCTACGAGCCAGCCAGCTGTCCTCGCCCGCGCAAAAGCGGGTCATGAGTGTCATGAGGGCTGCCATAGATTTCGGCTTCTCCTGGCCGAGGTGGCGGGCGAGCCACTCGTGGCAGATGTTATGCTTGAATGCCGCTAGGGCCTCTGCATCCGGACAGTCTACAATTTGATTTTTCTTAGTCAGGAACCGTGTCCAGAATTGTCTGGTTGATTCCCCTGGCTGCTGGGTTATGTGGCTCAAGTCATCAACATCTGGGGGCCACACATAAGTGTCCTGGAAGTTGTCAAGAAATGTGTCTTCCAGATCCTCCCAACTGCCGACGGAATATGCTGGCAAGCTATTCAGCCAATGCCGAACTGGACCTTTGAGTTTTAGTGGGAGGTACTTGATGGCATGTAGATCATCACCGCGAGCCATGTGGATGTGAAGGAGGAAATCCTCAATCCATACAGTGGGATCTGTTGTGCCATCGTATGATTCGATATTTACGGGTTTGAAACCCTCCAGGAATTCATGATTCATAACTTCATCAGTGAAGGATACGGGGTGTGCGGCACCTCTGTGTCGGGCTATATCCCGACGTAGTTCGTATGAGTCTTGTGTGCTGTATTCAGCCCGGCCGAATTTACTCTTGGTGTATTCGACGCGATGATCATCATCCCGTGTGGGCGCATGTGCCCGTGTCCCGTATATTGACCTTGCAATTTTTGCCTTACTGTCCAAGATGTCTCGCAGACCTCTGTGTTGCCCCGGGCCTTAGTGTTTTTGACTGAGTGGCGACGGGGTGCGGTCTGAACTTTAGGCTGAAAACGCCTCTCTGGCTCGGCCACGTAGTGGCCGGTCAGCCGCATCGTACACTGGTGAATGAGGTTTCAATGCTTCCTCCTCGAGGTGAGGTAGCAACCTGCGTTTTGGGTAACTTTTGGACGGGCGCTCGAGTTCATGCTCCTCGGCCACAAGGACTTCGGTCTACCTGTCTGCTAGCAAGTCTTGATCGGCTTGAAGCTGTTGCTGTTTTTTCTTCGGGCTATTTGCCGTGTCCATAAGCCGGCACTTGAAGCTCTCTTGCTCGACGGGGTCCTCAGGCACGATAAACTCATCGTCGCCGAGGCTTGCCTCGTCTTCAGAGAGAGGCATGTAATTGTCCTCCTCCGGTTCTCCGTCTACTGCCTGCTCTGGAGGGCTAGCTTGTTCGTCCTCTAGCTCTACACCATGCTGGAGGGGATTGTTGTTGTCTTCAGTGCTATCCGGAGTGTTATTATCTCCTGTGCTGGTATCACTACTCTTGATGTGGCGGGACTTAGAGCGGCGCCGCTGACGTTGGCGCTTGGGTTGCTTCTTGGAGGGGTCATCCTCTGCTGTCTCGTCGCCATTGCCTTCTTTGAGTGTGTCCACCATGTATATATCATATGATGAGGTGGCGGTCCAGCGCCCTGAGGGCGATGGTTCCTGTTCGTCTCCGGCTTCGTCGTCCATACCGTCGAAGTCTTCGGAGTCGAAGTCGAGAATGTCAGTTAAGTCGTCGACAGTGGCTACTAAGTGGGTGGTGGGTGGGCAGCGAATTTCTTCGTCGTCCGCATCCCATTCTAGCCGGACATAGTTCGGCCAAGGTTCTCCTGATATGGATAGAGACCTTAACGAACTACAAAGGTGACTGTCGGTGTCAAAACTGGCGGATCTTGGGTAGGGGGTCCCGAACTGTGCGCCTAAGGCGGATGGTAACAGGAGGCAGGGGACACGATGTTTACCCAGGTTCAGGCCCTCTTGATGGAGGTAATACCCTACATCCTGCTTGATTGTTCTTGATGATATGAGCATTACAAGAGTTGATCTACCACGAGATCGAAGAGGCTAAACACTAGAAGCTAGCCTATGGTATGATTGTCTGTTGTCCTATGGACTAAAACCCTCCGGTTTATATAGGCACCGGAGGGGGGTTACACAAGGTCGGTTACAAAGGAGGAGATATACATATCCGTATTGCCTAGCATGCCTTCCACGCCAAGTAGAGTACCATCCGGACACGGGACGAAGTCTTCAATCTCGTATCTTCATAGTCTAACAGTCCGGCCAAAGGATATAGTCCGGCTGTCCGGAGACCCCCTAATCCAGGACTCCCTCAGTCTCAACACATGAGTAGGTGGTTCTCTCTTAGAAAATGAGTAGTGGAAGTGTAGGCATGTTCTGATGGCTCTCTCCATGAATGGAGGATGGGTGGACAGGTATATATAGCCTCCACACAAAATCTACCTATTACACACAATTCACCAAACTCGGTGGGACCAAATCGAGAAACTCGGTGTTAGTGTCAAAACTGGCGGATCTCGGGTAGGGGTTCCCGAACTGTGCGTCTAAGGTTGATGATAACAGGAGACAGGGGACACAAAGTTTTACCCAGGTTCGGTCCCTCTTGATGGAGGTAATACCCTACGTCCTGCTTGATTGATATTGATGAGTATGGGGGTTACAAGAGTTGATCTACCACGAGATCGTAATGGCTAAAACCCTAGAAGTCTAGCCTGTATGATTATGATTATTTCTACGGAATAAACCCTCCAGCTTATATAGACACCGAAGGGGACTAGGGTTTTACAAAGTCGGTTACAGAGAAAGGAATCTTCATATCCGCTTGCTAGGCTTGCCATCCACGCCAAGGAGAGTCCCATCCGGACACGGGAGAGAGTCTTCTGTCTTGTATCTTCATAGCCCATTAGTCTGGCCCATGTCCAATATGTCGGACGCCCGAGGACCCCTTAATCCAGGACTCCCTCAGTAGCCCCTGAACCAGGCTTCAATGACGAGGTGTCCGGCACGCAGATTGTCTTCGGCATTGCAAGGCGGGTTCCTCCTCCGAATACTCCAAAACAGCTCTCGAACAAAGAGAATGTGTCCGGCTCTGTAAGACAAACATCATATATATCCGCAGAGAGTATAATATTTTATGAGTCCGATCCACTGACAACTTTTGTAGTGTGACATCATGTCATAGCCCGGTCATCAGTTCGAACCGTTTTTTAGCCTCCCGCTCCATGTTTTAAGCGGGTTTATTGGCACGTCTTGTCGAAGCAGAGATCGTGTCCCCTTATTACGGGATTCTTATTAATACGGGCGTGGATAACCCAACCGTTCCATTGGCTTGATCCCTTGGGAATAGGCAGGCTTTAAGGCCTATGAGGAGGCGTTTGATATTCATCGCCTTTATAAAGGGGCACAAACCCATCTTTCTCCTCTGCGCCTACCTCTTCCTCAGCCTTTCCAACCAAGAGTTCCAGGACCCAGGTTTCAACTTAAGTGCTCTAAGCCTCCCAGTCATGTCCGGACCCAGCCTTCACGGCCGGTGGGTGGCCTCCTCTGTCACAGAGGAGGATATCGCGAAGCTCCGGGCGGCAAGATATCTGACCGCGGAAATCCTCCACAGGCTCCCTACTAAGGGGCAGGTTATTCCTACTCCCAGATCCGGCGAGAGGGTCGTATTCATCCCCCACTTCCTCCGGGGGCTAGGGTTCTCTCTCCATCCCTTTGTTTGTGGTCTCATGTTCTATTATGGGCTAGATTTTCATGATCTAGCTCCGGACTCCTTCCTTCACATCTCGGCATTTATTGTCATGTGTGAGGCCTTTCTCTGTATTACCCCTCACTTCGGTTTATGGCTCAAGACCTTTAATGTGAAGCCGAAGGTAATCGAGGGGAAGCAAATAGAGTGTGGGGGTGCTACGGTGAACAAGCTCACCAATGCTTTTTGGCCTAAAGGCTCTTTCACGGAAGCTTCCATCCTATGGCAGAGGGAGTGGTTTTACATCACTGAACCCCGTGGTACCAAGTGGGCAGCTACACCTGCGTTCCAATCTGGCCCTCCATTACAGCTCGCGTCATGGATCAATAAGGCGTTGGACTGGGGATCAATTGACGAAGTGCAGACGCTACAAAGCCGCATCCGGAGCCTCCTCGAAAAGGACACCAGCCTCATCAATGTAATCCAGGTAGTGCTAGTCCGCCGGGTCTTGTTGTGCCAGCGACGGCCCCTCCGCATGTGGGAGTTCAATTCGGAAGGACCATGGACCCTTTAGCACTTCTTCGGCACGACGCGCGAAGGAATGTGGAAGTTATTCTTCGGGTCACGAAAGTAGTGGCCGGATAGCACTGAAGACTTCGATCTCGACTGCAACCATCCGGATACCTCGGTAAGCACTCGACTCCTGAACACAACTTAGTTATATATCCCGTAATACTGAGAAAACCATCTTCGAACGGGGCTGGGTAAAGAAGGCGGAACAAATTAGGTGTTTGGCCCCTCTTCCCGAAGACTCAGCCGATCTTGTGTTAACAAGGATGCTGGCTCCAACGCCATATCAAGTGTCGATGAAGGAGGACAAGGGGGAGAGCGAGAAGGCCAAAGGTGGCCTCCATTCTAAAGGTACACTGTGCGCTATGTCTGGGAAGATTGGGACTCCCTCTTCCAAAGACAAAAGATAAGGGGAAGCTGACATCCCTTCCCCGCATGGAAAGAAGAGGACCGCCTCCGAAGATTTGGAGGTAGAGGCTCCTAAGTGAGGGAAGATGTCTTTGCCAGGCGGTTTGGGTTCGGAAGACGAAGTTGACGCGCCATTCCTCCGTAAGGACAAGCCTTTAGCCGAATCGTAAGTGAATAATGGTGTCTCAAACATATCCCATTACTTTCTGCTTACAAGGGTAACATCTTAAATATGTGTTTGCAGTCCGGCACGTAGTCTTCCTCAACAGTCCTCCTCCTCGGGGGATCTTCTTCCGGAGATGATGGAAAGCGAGACGCCTCCACAGACCCTCTCTCCCAATAGGGCGAACGACTTTGAA
Organism: Triticum aestivum; assembly: GCF_018294505.1. Taxonomy (NCBI): domain Eukaryota; kingdom Viridiplantae; phylum Streptophyta; class Magnoliopsida; order Poales; family Poaceae; genus Triticum; species Triticum aestivum. Next base: position 318,750,207 of record NC_057812.1, read on the forward strand.
GTGTCGTCCCGGAGGATTTCTCCTGATCAACAAGTGGTGCGAGGAACAATGAAGACCATGCCCGAAGGTGATACTTCGGCAGTCCAAGGTCTGAGACATGCATCCCCTTCGGGGACCAACAATAAAGGCCCCGAACTATCCGGTTTACAGCCGGAGACGACTCCAGGGTCGAGTAAATACATTCCTTCGAAGGGAGTCTGTACTCCCACCGCCGCTTCCAGGAATCAGGAGGCGCCGGATACATTGATGGACGTGTTGCAACATGCGTCCATCTCAGAGGAACATCGTACCTTGATGGGTACGGTAGTTGATAGGATTCTGTCCGCGAGAAGTGGATTGAATGAAGCCTTCACAGGCCTGCTAAGAGGCTTCGAGGTACGTAATGTAATATCTTCAATTGCACTCTTCATGCAAAAATGCACCCATGTATAGATAGTAGCCCCTAAGACTCTGGTTGGCGTCCAAAAGGAGGCGATCAGAGGATCAAAAAGATATGCCCAGGAAATAACCTAACTAACTGGGACACAGGTTGTTTCATCCATGGAGACTACCCGTGCGACAGAGGTTGCTGAACTTGATGTGGCGGATGACGACAGCACGCTTATTAATAGGCGGCTTGACGAGGCGCAAGGTATGTTTTTGGACAGTCAGTATATGTGTGTATAATAATATGAGCATGAAGCGGAGAATTATATACTGGGATATGCATAATTGCAGATGGTGCTGCCGCGGTTGAAACCCTGCGGGTTGAGCTCGTCCGAGCCAAGGAGCAAGCCAGGATGAGTGATGCGATTGCCAAGAAGGCAGCTGCTGAGTTAAAAGCCGAACAGGCTGCTCGGCGCCAATGTGAGGAGAGAATATCTACCATGGCGCGCGAGCTAAAGGATGCCACTGTCCGATGTGAATTCCTTGAAAAGGATAACAAAGTCAAAATGACCGAATTTGACAAGGCCTTACAAGAGGCGAGAGAAGCGCGGTCCAAGTCTAGAGCGGCTCGGGAGGAGATCCGGCAAGCTGGGGAAATAGCGGCCGGTAAGCCCTTCTTATTACAGACTAAATTTGGTGATCCGAAGTATGCCCCGCTTAACCAAATGTGGAGTTCTCCAGACGCATTCTTGGACTTGCCGAAGAGTGTCTCCGATGCGGTGCAGTTTTACCAAGCGCAAGAAGGACATGCAACGGAGAAGCTTTTTTGGTCACAATTCAACATGCCAAAGGGTCCGCTGTTGCTGAACAAACAGATGGCCCAGTGAGCCGAGCTCCACAGAATATCCGGGTCTGCCATGAAGGATGTTGTGATCCGGCTATGGCCGACGGAGCCAATTCCAAGTAGTTATTTCGGTTTGGTGCAGCGACTTGTTGATGCGGTGTCGCGTATCGACGCTGTTAATCGGTTAACATGCATTGAAGGTGCACAGATGGCCCTTGCCCGCGTCAAGACGTACTGGGCGAAGATGAAGGCCACCGATATTGCAGCAAGGAGTCCACCCAGGGGCAAGGACCATCACACACCGGAGCATTATTTTGAGGATGTGCTTGAGGGCGCCCGCTTGATAGAGAGTCAGTGCTCGAAGTATATGATTTTTGAGTGATTGTAACGAAATTGTAAAAACAATATTATGGTATATTATAGGCTATGCTTTTTGCCTAAAAGTTCCGGTTCCTCCTGTGCGGCCATTTTTGTATAATCTAGAAGTTTTCGAGTCGTCGGTTTCAGCCCCCTCGCATATAATACGGGGGTGTTCACAAAAGCACTTGATCACTCTTGACCCAACATCTCGGTCCATGAAGGAGGTGCCAATGCGGCGAACTAGGCAATCGGACTATAGGGCTTTAACACTTTCACTTAGCCATAGGAGTTTGACGGTGGGTCTACGATATAGCCCCTGGTATGTACGCGGTTATCCAAATACGGTGCGTTACATACGTGACCAGAAGAATAGTCCTTCATGTAATACGGAAGGAATAGCGAAAGATTCTGATAAGTCATCGAGTGGTTGACCAGCTCTCGCCGCTTCATGACAGTCAGTTTTCGGCTTTCTCTACTGAGGTGCTTGACCAAATGAATCGGAAACACAATCGCAGTAGTTCTCCCTTTACTACCTTAGCCGATAGGGCGGAACGTAAGGTAGTAAGCACAGGAGCTGGGCAACCCAACTATTGACCAAAGCCATGATTCGGAGCTGATGCATATAAGGCCAAACTCGTGACGCCAAAGTATGCTATAAAGTTGTTCGGACTTGTTGGCAACTCATATGTTGCCATATCGAGCCCCTGGCAATTTGTGTCGAAGTGTGTGCGTGAAACAACCGAAGAAGCAAAATTCAGTTCTTAGAAAAAGCAAATATTGAATACGGACTATGTTCACTGGAATCTGATTGACGTGTCAAATGCAATCTCTCATATTATAACACCACTACCCGGACTATTTAACATGTCGGGGGTCGAAGGCTGAGGAAAAAGGTGAAGGAAATATGCCCTAGAGGAAATAACAAAGTTTTTATTTATTTCCTTATATCATGATAAATGTTTATTATTCATGCTAGAATTGTATTAATCGAAAACTTAGTACATGTGTGAATACATAGACAAACAGAGTGTCACTAGTATGCCTCTACTTGACTAGCTCGTTGAATCAAAGATGGTTAAGTTTCCTAGACATAGACATGAGTTGCCATTTGATTAATGGGATCACATCATAGAGAATAATGTGATTGACTTGACCCATTCCGTTAGCTTAGCATTCGATCGTTTAGTATATTGCTATTGCTTTCTTCATGACTTATACATGTTCCTATGACTATGAGATCATGCAACTCCCGAGTACCAGAGGAACACTTTGTGTGCTACCAAACGTCACAATGTAACTAGGTGATTATAAAGGTGCTCTACAGGTGTCTCCGATGGTACTTGTTGAGTTGGCATAGATCGAGATTAGGATTTGTCACTTCGATTGTCAGAGAGGTATCTCTGGGCCCTCTCGGTAATGCACATCACTATAAGCCTTGCAAGCAATGCAACCAATGAGTTAGTTGCAGGATGATTTATTACAGAACGAGTAAAGAGACTTACCGGTAACGAGATTGAACTAGGTATTGAGATACCGATGATCGAATCTCGGGCAGGTAACATACCGATGACAAAGGGAACAACGTATGTTGTTATGCGGTTTGACCGATAAAGATCTTCGTAGAATATGTAGGAACCAATATGAGCATCCAGGTTCCGCTATTGGTTATTGACCGGAGATGAGTCTCGGTCATGTCTACATAGTTCTCGAACCCGTAGGGTCCGCAAGCTTAACATTCGGTGACGATCGGTATTATGAGTTTATGTGTTTTGATGTACCGAAGGTAGTTCGGAGTCTCGGATGAGATCGGGGACATGACGAGGAGTCTCGAAATGGTCGAGATGTAAATATTGATATATTGGATGACTATATTCGGACATCGGAAAGGTTCCGAGTGATTCGGGTATTTTTCGGAGTACCGGAGAGTTATGGGAATTCGCCGAGGAGTATATGGGCCTTATTGGGCTTTAGGGGAAAGAGAGAGGGGAGGCTGCGCCCCCCCAAGACCTAGTCCGAATTGGACTAGGGGGAGGGGCGGCGCCCCTCCTTCCTTCTCTTCTCTTTTCCCTTCCCTTCTCTCCTACTGCTACTACATGGAAGGGGCGAATCCTACTCCCGGCGGGAGTAGGACTCCCCAGGGCACGCCATAGTAGAGGGTCATCCCTCCCCCTCCTCCACTCCTTTATATACGGGGGAGGGGGCACCTCATAGACACACAAGTTGATCAGTTGATCTTTTAGCCGTGTGCGGTGCCCCCCTCCACCATAATCCACCTTGGTCATATTGTAGCGGTGCTTAGGAGAAGTCCTGCATCGATAGATCATCATCACCCTCATCACGCCGTCGTTCTGACGGAACTCTTCCTCGAAACTCTACTGGATCGGAGTTTGTGGTACGTCATCGAGCTGAATGTGTGCTGCACTCGGAGGTGCCGTACGTTCGGTACTTGGATCGGTCGGATCGTGAAGATGTATGACTACATCAACCGCGTTCTCATAATGCTTCCGCTACGGTCTATGAGGGTACGTAGATGATAATCTCCCCTCTCGTTGCTATGCATCACCATGATCATGCATGTGTGTGGGAATTTTTTTGAAATTACTGCGTTCCCCAATAGTGGCATCCGAGCCAGGTTTATGCGTAGATGTCATATGCACGAGTAGAACACAAAGGAGTTGTGGGTGTGGGTATATACATATTGCTTGCCGTCACTAGTTGATTCTTGACTCAGCGGCATTGTTGGACGAAGCGGCCCAGACCGACATTACGTGTACGCTTACGCGAGACTGGTTCCACCGACATGCTTCGCACACAGGTAGCTAGTGGGTGTCTATTTCTCCAGCTTTAGTTGAATCGGATTCAATGAACATGGTTCTTTCTGAAGATCAAAAAGCAATCACTGTACCACGTTGTGGTTTTTGATGTGTAGGTAAGAACGGTTCTTGCTCAGCCCGTAGCAGCCACGTAAAACTTGCAACAACAAAGTAGAGGACGTCTAACTTGTTTTTGCAGGGCATGTTGTGATGTGATATGGTCAAGACATGATGCTATATTTTATTGTATGAGATGATCATGTTTTGTAGCACAGTTATCGGCAACTGGCAGGAGCCATATGGTTGTCGCTTTATTGTATGAAATGCAATCGCCATGTAATTGCTTTACTTTATCACTAAGCGGTAGCGATAGTCGTGGAGGCAACAGTTGGCGTGACGACAATGATGCTTCGATGGAGATCAAGGTGTCAAGTCGGTGACGATGGTGATTATGATGGTGCTTTGGAGATGGAGATCACAGTCACAAGATGATGATGGCCATATCATATCACTTATATTGATTGCATGTGATGTTTGTCCTTTATGCACCTTATTTTGCTTAGTTTGACAGTAGCATTATAAGATGATCTCTCACTAAATTTCAAGGTATAAGTGTTCTCCCTGAGTATGCACCATTGCTACAGTTCGTCGTGTTGAGACACCACGTGATGATCGGGTGTGATAAGCTCTACGTTCACATACAATGGGTGCAAGCCAGTTTTTGCACATGCAGAATACTCGGGTTAAACTTGACGAGCCTAGCATATGCAGATATGGCCTCGGAACACTGGAGACCGAAAGGTCGAGCGTGAATCATATAGTAGATATGATCAACATAGTGATGTTCACCATTGAAAACTACTCCATCTCATGTGATGATCGGACATGGTTAAGTTGATTTGGATCACGTGATCACTTAGATGATTAGAGGGATGTCTATCTAAGTGGGAGTTCTTAAGTAATATGATTAATTGAACTTTAATTTATCATGAACTTAGTCCTGATAGTATTTGCATATCTATGTTGTAGATCAATAGCTTGCGATGTAGCTCCCCGTTTATTTTTGATATGTTCCTAGAGAAAATTAAGTTGAAAGATGTTAGTAGCAATGATGCGGACTAGCTCTGTGATCTGAGGGTTATCCTCATTGTTGCATAGAAGTATTATGTCCTTGATGCACCGCTAGGTGACGGACCTATTGCAGGAGCAGATACAGACGTTATGAACGTTTGACAAAGCTCGGTATGATATCTACTTAATAGTTTAGTGCACCATGCTTTACGGCTTAGAACCGGGACTTCAAAAATGTTTTTGAACGCCACAGAGCATATAATATGTTCTAAGAGTTGAAATTAGTATTTCATACTCATGCCCATGTCAAGATGTAGGAGACCTCTGACAGTACTTTGCCTACAAGATGGAGGAGAATAGCTCAACCAGTGAGCATATGCTCAGATTGTCTGGGTACTACAATTGCTTGAATCAAGTGGGAGTTAATCTTTCAGATAAGATAGTAATTGACAAAGTTCTCTAGTCACTATCACCAAGTTACTAGACCTTAGTGATGAACTATAATATGCAAGGGATGACGAAAGTAATTCCCAAGCTCTTCGCGATGCTGAAATCGGCAAAGGTAGAAATCAAGAAATAACATCAAGTGTTGATGGTTAACAAGACCACTAGTTTCAAGAAAAGGGCAAAGGGAAAGAGGAACTTCAAAGAAGAATAGCAAGCAAGTTGCTGCTCCCATGAAGAAGCTCAAAGTTGGACCCAAGCCTGGAACTGAGTGCTTCTACTGCAAAGGAAATGGTCACTGGAAGTGGAACTGCCCTGGATACTTGGCGGATAAGAAGGATGGAAAAGTGAACAAAAGTATATTTGATATACATGTTATTGATGTGTACTTTACTAGTGTTTATAGCAACCCCTCAGTATTTGATACTGGTTCAGTTACTAAGAGTAGTAACTCGAAACGGGAGTTGCAAAATAAACAGAGAGTAGTTAAGGGCGAGGTGATGATGTGAGTTGGAAGTGATTCCAAGGTTGATAAGATCACCATCGCATACTCCCTTTACCTTCGAGGTTAGTGTTAAACCTAAAATAAATGTTATTTGGTGTTTGTGTAGAGCATAATATGATTGGATCATGTTTATTGCAATACGGTTATTCATTTCAGTCAAGGATAATTGTTATTCTGTTTACATGAATAAAACCTTATGAGGTCATACACCCAAGGTGAATGGTTTATTGAATCTCGATCGTAGTGATACACATATTTATAATATTGAAGCCAAAAGATCCAAAGTTAATAATGATAGTGCAACTTATTTGTGGCACTGTCGTTTAGGTCATATTGGTGTAAAGCGCATGAAGAAACTCCATGCTGATGGGCTTTTGGAATCACTTGATTATGAATCACTTGATGCTTGCGAACCATGCCTCATGGGCAAGATGACTAAGACTCCATTCTCCAGAACAATGGAGCGAGCAACTGACTTATTGGAAATAATACATACTGATGTATGCGGTCCGATGAGTGTTGAGGCTCGCGGCGGGTATCGTTATTTTCTGACCTTCACAGATGATTTGAGCAGATATGGATATATCTACTTGATGAAACATAAGTCTGAAACATTTGAGAAGTTCAAAGAATTTTAGATTGAAGTGGAAAATCATCGTAACAAGAAAATAAAGTTTCTATGATCTGATCGTGGAGGAGAATATTTTAGTTACGAGTTTGGTCTTCATTTGTAACAATGCAGAATTGTTTTGCAACTCACGCCACCTGGAACACCATAGTGTAATGGTGTGTCCGAATGTTGTAATCGTACTTTATTGGATATGGTGCGATCTATGATGTTTCTTACCGATTTACCACTATTGTTTTGGGGTTATGCATTAGAGACAGTTGCATTCACGTTAAATAGGGCACCATCTAAATCCGTTGAGATGACACCGTATGAACTATGGTTTGGCAAGAAACCAAAGTTGTCATTTCTTAAAGTTTGGGGTTACGATGCTTATGTGAGAAAGTTTCAAACTGATAAGCTCGAAACCAAATCGGAGTAGTGCGTCTTCATAGGATACCCAAAAGAAACTGTTGGGAACACCTTGTATCACAAATCCGAAGGCAAGATATTTTGTTGCTAAAAATGAATCCTTTCTAGCGAAGAAATTTCTCTCGAAAGAAGTGAGTGGGAGGAATGTAGAACTTGATAAGGTAATTGTACCTTCTCCCGAATTGGAAAGTAGTTCATCACAGAAATCAGTTCTAGTGGTCTCTACACCAATTAGTGAGGAAGCTAATGATGATGATCATGAAACTTCAGATCAAGTTACTATCGAACCTCGTAGGACAACCAGAGTATGGTCTACACTAGAGTGGTACGGTGATCCTTTTTGGAAGTCATGTTACTAGACCATGACGAACCTACGAACTATGAGGAAGCGATGATGAGCCCAGATTCCGCGAAATGGCTTGAGGCCATGAAATTTGAGATGGAATCCATGTATGAGAACAAAGTATAGACTTTGATTGACTTGCCCGATGATCGGTGAGTCATTGAGAATAAATGAATCTTCAAGAGGAAGACAGGCGCTGATAGTAGTGTTACTATCTACAAAGCTCGAATTGTCGCAAAATGTTTTCGACAAGTTCAAGGTGTTGACTACGATGAGATTTTCTCACTCGTATCGATGCTTAAAAGTCTGTCTGAATCATGTTAGCAGTTGCCGCATTTTATGAAATCTAGCAAATGGATGTCAAAACTGCATTCCTTAATGGATTTCTCAAAGAAGAGTTCTATATGATGCAACCAGAAGGTTTTGTCGATCATAAAGGTGCTAACAAAGTGAGCAAGCTCCAGCGATCCATCTATGGACTGGTGCAAGCATCTCGGAGTTGGAATATATGCTTTGATGAAGTGATCAAAGCATATGGTTTTATACAGACTTGCGGTGAAGCCTGTATTTACAAGAAAGTGAGTGGAGCACTACAACATTTCTGATAAGTATATGTGAATGACATATTGTTGATCGAAAATAATGTGGAATTTTCTGGAAAGCATAAAGGAGTGTTTGAAAGGAGTTTTTCAAAAAGGACCTCGGTGAAACTACTTACATATTGAGCATCAAGATCTATAGAGATAGATCAAGACGCTTGATATATTTTCAATGAGTACATACCTTGACAAGATTTTGAAGTAGTTCAAAATGGAACAGTAAAAAAAGGAGTTCTTGCCTGTGTTGCAAGGTGTGAAGTTGAGTAAAGACTCAAAACCCGACCACGGCAGAAACTAGAAAGAGAATGAAAAGTCATTCCCTATGCCTCAGTCATAGGTTCTATAAATCATAGGTTCTATAAAGTATGCTATGTTGTGTACCAGTCCTATTATATACCTTAGCATGATTCTGGCAAGGGAGTACAATAGTGATCTAGGAGTAGATCACTGGACAACGGTCAAAATTATCCTTAGAGGACTAAGGAAATATTTCTCGGTTATGGAGGTGATAAAAGAGTTCATCGTAAAGAGTTATGTTGATGCAAGCTTTTTACATCAATCTAGATGACTCTAAGTCTCGATCTAGATACATATTGGAAGTAGGAGCAATTAGCTAGAGTAGCTCCGTGCAGAGTATTGTAGACATAGAAATGTGCAAAATACATACGGATCTGAATGTTGCAGACCCGTAGACTAAACTTCTCTCACAAGCAAAACATGATCACTCTTTGGGTGTTAATCAAATAGCGATGTGAACTAGATTATTGACTATAGTAAACCCTTTGGGTATTAGTCACATGGAGATGTGAACTAATCACATAAAGACGAGAATTATTGGTGTTAAATCACATGACGATGTGAACTAGATTATTGACTCTAGTGCAAGTGGGAGACTGAAGGAAATATGCCCTAGAGGCAATAATAAAGTTATTATTTATTTCCTTGTATCATGATAAATGTTTATTATTCATGCTAGAATTGTCTTAACCGGAAACTTAGTACATGTGTGAATACATAGACAAACAGAGTGTCACTAGTATGCCTCTACTTGAATAGCTCAAAGATGGTTAAGTTTCCTATCCATATACATGAGTTGTCATTTGATTAACGGGATCACATCATTAGAGAATAATGTGATTGACTTGACCCATTCTGTTAGCTTAGCATTCGATCGTTTAGTATATTGCCATTGCTTTCTTCATGACTTATACATGTTCCTATAACTATGAGATCATGCAACTCCCGAGTACCAGATGAACACTTTGTGTGCTACCAAATGTCACAACGTAACTGGGTGATTATAAAGGTGCTCTACAGGTGTCTCCGATGGTACTTGTTGAGTTGGCATAGATCGAGATTAGGATTTGTCACTCCGATTGTCGGAGAGGTATCTCTGGGCCCTCTCGGTAATGCACATCACTATAAGCCTTGCAAGCAATGCAACCAATGAGTTAGTTGCGGGGTGATGTATTACGGAACGAGTAAAGAGACTTGCCAGTAAAGATATTGAACTAGGTATTGAGATACCGATGGTCGAATCTCGGGCAAGTAACATGCCGATGACAAAGGGAACAACGTATGTTGTTATGCGGTTTGACCGATAAAGATCTTCGTAGAATATGTAGGAACCAATATGAGCATCCAGGTTCCGCTATTGGTTATTGACCGGAGATGAGTCTCGGTCATGTCTATATAGTTCTCGAACCTGTAGGGTCTGCACGCTTAACATTCGGTGATGATCGGTATTATGATTTTATGTGTTTTGATGTACCAAAGGTAGTTCAGAGTCCCGGATGAGATCGGGGACATGACGAGGAGTCTCGAAATGGTCGAGACATAAAGATCGATATATTGGACTACTATATTCGGACATCGGAAAGGTTTCGAGTGATTCAGGTATTTTTTCGGAGTACCGGAGAGTTATGGGAATTCGCCGGGGAGTATATGGGCCTTATTAGGCTTTAGGGGAAAGAGTGAGGGGAGGTTGCGTGCCCCCCAAGGCCTAGTCCGAATTGGACTAGGGGGAGGGGCGGCGCCCCCTCCTTCCTTCTCTTCTCTTTTCTCTTTCCTTCTCTCCTACTCCTACTACATGGAAGGGGGAATCCTACTCCCGGTGGGAGTAGGACTCCCCAGGGCGTGCCATAGTAGAGGGCCGGCCCTCCCCTTCCTCCACTCCTTTATATACGGGGGAGGGGGCACCCCGTGGACACACAAGTTGATCAGTTGATCTTTTAGCCGTGTGCGGTGCCCCCCTCCACCATAATCCACCTTGGTCATATCGTAGCGGTGCTTAGGCGAAGCCCTGCGTCGGTAGCATCATCATCACCATCATCACGTCGTCGTGCTGATGGAACTCTCCCTCGAAACTCTGCTAGATTGGAGTTCGTGGGACATCACTGAGCTGAACGTGTGCTGAACTCGGAGGTGCCGTACGTTCGGTACTTGGATCGGTCGGATCATGAAGATGTACGACTACATCAACCGCGTTCTTATAACGCTTCCGCTTACGGTCTACGAGGGTACGTAGACGATACTCTCCCCTCTCGTTGCTATGCATCACCATGATCTTGCGTGTGCGTAGGAATTTTTTTGAAATTACTGTGTTCCCCAACAAAAGGCACTTTACAGGTTTGAAATAACGAGTGTGGTCTACAAAAAATTATTTGGACTTACTGTCGCACGTCTGCGTTGCCTTGCCTCGGCGAAAGGACCCCTTGGCCGGAATAGTCTTTGGTCATCTGTACGAAGCCAAACTCAGAAAGAGTCTGTAAGATGACTAGGCTTTGAGTCACCTATGGTAAAAGATAGATGATAGTTAGTAAAAGGGGAAAAAGGCTATGGGAGTGCAGACCGTATTGTAGGCCTGTCCGTATTGTGCCTCCGCCGACTAGGGTATTTTAAGTGCATAATTATGTATGCGCGGTACAAACTTCGCAGCCATATGAGGCGAACGACGAAGGCCGAACTGCTAATCCAGCTCTGCGATTGATCGGTTCTGTTTAATAGAGACCAACGGATTGATGGCCGATGGGATACGTGGCTTGATGGGGCCACTTTGTACTTTGACTGCAGTAGCCGTAGTATGCTCCTCTATATGGAGGGAGCATTCTGTGTTTCCGTTTATCATGATGACGTCGCATGGACTGGGCATCTTAAGCTTTAGATAAGCATAGTGTGGGACTGCGTTAAAACAAGCAAAAGCGGTATGCCCGAGCAATGCATGGTAGCTGCTGTGGAACGGGACAATATCGAAGGTCAAGCCTTCACTTTGAAAGTTGTTCGGTGAGCCGAAAACGACATCCAATGTAATTGAACCCGTGCAGTGAGCTTCTATGTCGGGTACTGCTCCCTTGAAGGAAGTTGTGGTGGGACTGATTCTTGATAGATCAATGCCCATTTTGCGGAGAGTGTCCTGGTAGAGTAGATTAAGGCTACTGCCGCCGTCCATAAGGATTTTCGTGAGATGGAACCCGTCGATAATTGGGTCGAGGACCAGAGCGGCTAAACCTTCATGACAGATGCTGGTTGGGTGGTCTTTGCGATCAAAAGTGATCGGGTAGGCCGCCCATTGGCCAGATTTTGAGGCGACCGGCTCTATGGCGTAGGCGTCCCGTAGTGCACATTTGCGCATCCCCGTAGGGATGTGCATCATGTGTACCATGTTTACTGTTTTTTACTTCGGGGGGAAATTGCTTCTGACCCCCGTTGTTCGGTTGGCGAGTCTCTTCGTCGTCGCTGTCACTGGGAGGCCCCTTCCCCTTGTGTTCGGCATTGAGCTTGCCGGCTTGTTTGAAGACCCAATAGCTTCTGTTGGTATGATTGGCTGGTTTGTCGGGGGTGCCATGAATTTGGCAAGGTCTATCAAGTATCTTGTCTAGATTGGATGGTCCGTCTCTATTTGCCTTGAATGACTTTTTCCGTTGACCGGGTTTGGAGCCGCTGAATCCGGCGTTGACGGTCGTGTCTTGCGTTCCTTCATTATTATTTCGACGCTTATGTTTATTGCGTCGTGGCTTGCCATTGCCGTCTCAAACTTCGGAAGTGCCCGGATCACTGGTGTTGTTGCTCCTACGAGCGAGCCAGCTGTCCTCTCCCGCACAAAAGTGGGTCATCAAAGCGGTAAGGGCTGCCATGGATTTTGGTTTTTCTTGTCTGAGGTGGCGGGTGAGCCATTTGTCTCGGACGCTATGTTTAAAGGCCATGAGGGCTTCGGCGTCCGGACAATCGATAATTTGGTTCTTTTTAATTAAGAACCTCGTCCAGAGCTTCCTGTCTGACTCCCCGGGCTAATGGATAATGTGACTTAGGTCATCGCCATCCGGAGGCCGGACATATGTACCTTGGAAGTTATCGCAGAAGGTGTCTTCCAAGTCTTCCCAACTGCCAATGGAATTTTCGGGCAGGCGGTTCAACTAGTGCCGAACTGGCCCCTTGAGTTTTAGTGGGAGGTATTTGATGGCATGAAGACCATCGCCACGGGCCATATGAATATGGAGAATGAAGTCTTCAATCCATACTGCGGGATCTATGGTTCCATCATATGATTCGACATTCACGGGTTTGAATCCTTCTGGGAATTCGTGTTCCATTACTTCATTAGTGAAGCAGAGGGGGTGTGCGGCGCCTCTATATCGGGCCAAATCGTGACATAGTTCGAATGGAGTCCGTCTGCGGTTTTCGGCCCGGACGTGATTGTGCTTGCCATGTTCGGCTTGATAGCCGTCGTCACGCGTCGGGGCACGCCCTCGCGATCCGTAGATCGATCTGGCCAGACCTGCTTTATTCTTTAGGTCCTGCTGCAGATCGTACGTGTATCCCCTAGTTGTTTTATCTCTGCCTTTACGGCGAGGTAGGGCGGGCTGGTGTTCGGCTTGAGTTGCCGCTTTGTCCCGGCCACATGGTGGTCAATCCGCCGCATTACGCGCTGATGGTACGGGCTCAGATGCCTCGTCGTCGAATTGAGGTAGCAGTTTACGCTTCGGGTAACTTTTGGTTGGGCGCTCGAGGCTGTATTCCTCTGCTGCAAGGATATTAGTCCATCTATCGTTGAGCAGATCTTGATCAGCTTGAAGCTGCTGCTGCTTCTTTTTTAGGCTCCTTGCAGTGGCTATTAGTCATTGCTTGAAGCGCTCCTGCTCGAGAGGTTCCATAGGCACGATAAAGTCTTTGTCACCAAGGCTCACCTCATCCTTGGAGGGTGGAAGGTAATTACTGTCCTCTCAGTCTTCGTTTGCAGCCTGTTCATCATGGCTAACTTGCCCATCCTCCCGATCGTCTTGTTCGGAGTTTTGCTCGACTGGGTTTTCTTGGTCTTCGACATTGTCCAGAGTGTTGTTATCTCTTGTGCCGGTATTGTTGTCTTTGTTGTGGCGTGATTTAGAGCGGCGTCGTCGGCTCTTTGGTTGTATTTCGGGAGGTTTATCCTCTACTGGATTTTTCTCATTATCGTTGTCACCCTCTTTGGGTGTATCCACCATGTACACGTCATATTAAGAGGTGGTTGTCCAGCATCCGGTAAACAGCGGGTTTTCGGCTTGCTCCTCTCCGGCATCGTCGTCCATACCGTCGATGTCTGCGGAGCCATAATCAAGCATGTCAGTTAAGTCCTCAACTGTGGCGATGAAGTGGGTGGTGGGTGGGACGTAAAGTTCCCCGCTCTTAGCCCCTAGTCTGAGCTGGGCGTAGTTCTGACATTGCTCCTCTGTAATCATGAGGGATCACATCAAGTCCAGAGCCTCGCTTAAAGGTGAGGTTTGTCGAGGGAGAAAAGAATCCGTGGAGTATGGCGGGAAGGGAATTCCGCGGCCGAACTCACACGGCGTTGACTTTGAGAGTTCGGAGCCAGTGTCCGGGGAAGAGTCCGGCTTGGTGATGGTTGCCGGCGACACTGCTTCCTCCGGCTCTCCCGTACTGGGCCTAGTGGCCACAGATAGTCCGGCGGGTTTAGAAATCCCGTCTTCGGACCTGGCGAGACGTTCTAGTTCTAAGGCTAGAGCGGAGGCTGGGGTCATGAATCCTAGGAAGATCAAGTCTCCTTGGGTATCAGCGACATAATCTAGGTTTCCAAAACTGATCTGGTGACCTAGGGCGTAGCTGTCGATCTGCTCCAGATGGCCAAGCGAGTTGGCCCGCAGTGCGAAGCCGCTGAATACGAAGATCTGGCCGGGGAGAAAAACCTCCCCTAGGGTAGCATCATTGCAGATGATGGATGGAGCCATCGGACCTTCTGACAGCGACACAGTGGAACTCTCAATGAAAGCACCAATGTCGGTGTCAAAATCGGCGGATCTCGGGTAGGGGGTCCCGAACTGTGCGTCTAAGGTTGGTGGTAACAGGAGACAGGGGACACGAAGTTTTACCCAAGTTCGGGCCCTCTTGATGGAGGTAATACCCTACGTCCTGCTTGATTGATATTGATGAGTATGGGGGTTACAAGAGTTGATCTACCACGAGATCGTAATGGCTAAACCCTAGAAGTCTAGGCTATATGATTATGATTATTTCTACGGACTAAACGCTCCGGCTTATATAGACAACGGAGGGGACTAGGGTTGTACAAAGTCAGTTATAGAGAAAGGAATCTTCATATCCGCACGCTAGTCTTGCCATCCACGCCAAGGAGAGTCCCATCCGGACAAGGGAGAGAGTCTTCTGTCTTGTATCTTCATAGCCCATTAGTCCGGCCCATGTCCAATAGGTTGGACGCCTGAGGACCCCTTAATCCAGGACTCCCTCACTCGATCAGACCGATATGGTTCAAAATGTGAATGTTAGGGTTTTCGGTGGGACCGATATGATCAACTTGGTGGGACCAATGTGCTAGGGTTAGGGTAAAACCTCAACTCGGTTTGACTGATTACACAAACTCGGTGAGACCAATTTTGGTAATAAGCAAAACAGAGAGTTGGTAAAGCAAACTCAGTGGGATCGATTGCATATCTCGGTGAGACCGAGATAACTGCAACAGGCAACAGAGAGTTTGCAAGACCATCTCGGTGAGACCGAGATCCCATCGGTGAGACCAAACTGATTAGAGTTTCTGGCAGTGGTTATGTCAAACGAACTCGGTGGCAGCGGATAGATCAAATTGGTGGGGCCGAGTTTGACTTTAGTTTTGGGACATATGTGGAAATGAGAAAGTGGTTGAGGGCTTTGGAACATATCACTAAGCACTTTGAGCAAGCAAGCCATTAAGCAACACCTCATCCCCTTTTAATAGTATTGGCTTTTCCTATGGACTCAATGTGATCTTGGACCACTAAAATGAAAATGTAGAGTCTTGAGCTTTTGCCAATGTTTGTCCTTAGCATCTTGAAGGGGTTCCACATCCTCTTGTCCATGCCACGCCTTTGTTGAACTTTCTGAAATATACTAGCTAAAAGTATTAGTCCAACAAGAGATATGTTGACATTAATTACCAAAATCACCCAGGGAGCACTTGTGCTTTCAATCTCCCCCTTTTTGGTAATTGATGGCAACATACATCAAAGCTTTAGATAAAGATATGAAGAATAACAAGTAAAGCTTTGGAAAGACATGTAACATGCATAGGCTCCCCCTACATGTATGCAATCATGTGAATATGGAATATAAGATCATGTGAATGCATAAGCATGACAGAGCAAGCAATGAGTTACATGTATCTTGGCTATATAAATCAGAGCAAATGATGTAACTATAGGAAATGCACCTCCATGTTCATGATTCCTTCTTGCAAACAATATGTACAGTAGCAAGAAATCATCATGCACATGGATGTGATGCATATACTTACCTTGTGGTCTTGAGGTAGCTTTGGAAGAGATGAACCTGAGTAAACAAGGTTAGATAACACATGAACACCTACTGGACAAAGCAATTTAAGAAACCACAAGAGTACCAAGATTGGGATGACATCTAGAGAGTGAGTACTAGGTACTCTATTTGAAATAGACATGTCCCCAAAGAGTAAAGATATGCAATGAATTCGAAGATTTCCTTCCATTAGATGTCTTTCTCCCCTTGAATCTTATATTGGATAATGGGAGAAGATAGGGAAAAGAAAAACAGGGCAAAACAAACATAACAAACTTAACACATGCTAACATGTCTTTCACCTCTTGAAGACATTTGACTTCTCTCCTCTATGGATAAAAGCATCTGGAGAAGCTTAAGCAGTGCATTCTCTCATATGTGATAAGCTTTGATGTGCTCTCTCTCCCCCTTTAACATCAATTTCCAAGAAGGGATATTCTGGAGCATGAGTCAAGTAGGTTTGGTCCTCGAGTCACATTACAAAGCAACATGTAATATAAGATGCTGGAAGAGGACAAGAATCATTGAGTGGTGCTGGAATAATAATGTAGGATGCAAATGGCAAAGTGTTTTCTCAGCATTGAAATCGGTAACACTGAGTCTTTTCTTCGGTGGCACCGAGTTTTTTTTGGTTCAGCCGAAAGAAACAAACCGGTGAGGCCGAATTCAGCACTGAGAGAACACAAATGTCATCTCAGCTCACTAGGCAAATAAGATATCACAAATATTTGCAAGGAATTAACTGAAGGATTTGCAATGAATTGGATGCTAGGAATGCAGAACATAACAGAGAAAAATAAATAAATCTAGATAAAGTTTTTTGAAAAGGGAAACAAACATGCAAAAGACAAATGCAAGGACACAGAAAACACTAGAGAACTTCATCTAGAATTGGTTGGCGACAAAGTCACCTACGTTAGAGTATATTGACTGAGAAGTCAAGTGAGATCACTTGATCGTAGGTCATACTCATCGTTTAAGCTCAAAATGGGGTTACCATTTTTCGTTTAAGCGTTTTGATGTATTCACACCTTGTTCAGATGCTTTGACCCATGACTTGGGGTAAAGCTTCTCTAAGATGGAATGACATACCTTGGGTGGTGGTGTCGAACTTGATCATGTAGTTGAACTTGTGTAGGATGCTCAAGGTTGATGTAGCTCATCAATGGTTGGGAGCACCGCTTGTAGTTTGAGTTCATCTACCTACATGGGTTAGTCTTGTAAGGAAGAGCACTTGTGTATCCAAAATGACAAGCATGAAGTGTGATACCAAAAGAAATTTGATATATAGAAATTGTCAGAGGATATGTTGAGTGGATTCATGCTTCCTTGACTTCAACCAACATAATGTAGAGACTTGGTGATGTAGAGATTGCTCAAGATGTGAGTGAGTTGCAATCTCATGAATTCGAGCTCATCCAAGTACCGACAAGGGTTAGATAGCATGCAGGGTACAAGTGTAGATACAAGACATATGATCATCAACATAAGTGAAATATCAAGGATTAGTCAAGGGCTCATGCCTTGCATGTATCCGAATGGAGTTTCTAGTCCAAGTTTGAAGCATCAATGATGTTCAATTCACCTCTCAAATGGCAAAATACTTTCTCATCAAGTGGTTTGGTGAAAATATCCACCAATTGCTTATCGGTACGAACATGCTTAAGATCAACGTCTTCTTTGGCAACATGATCTTGAATGAAATGATGACGAACTTCAATATGCTTAGTTCGAGAATGTTGCATGGGATTATGAGCAATCTTAATAGCACGTTCATTGTCACAAAGCAATGGGACATGTTTCACATATATGCCATAATCTTTAAGAGTTTGAGTAATCCAAAGTGCACAACATGAACCGGCGGCAATGTATTCTGCTTCGACGGCAGATAGGATACCAAGTTTTGCTTCTTGGAGGACCAAGACAGAAGAGATCTACCAAGAAATTAACAAGTACCCGAAGTGGACTTTCTATCAATCTTGTCTCCGGCATAGTCCGAATCGGAGTAGCCAACAAGATCAAAAGAGGACCTCTTAGGATACCAAATGCCAAAATTTGGTGTATGAATTAAGTATCTCACTATCCTTTTCACATCCTTAAGATGACATTCTTTGGGGGCGCTTGATATCATGCACACATGCACACATTTAGCATAATATCGGACGGGAAGCACATAGATATAACAATGAACCAACCATAGGGCAGTAAACCTTTTGGCCAACCAGTTTGCCATCCTTAGTCAAGTCGAGATGTCCACTAGTAGGCATGAGTGTATTCATACCTTTGCATTCTTGCATGTTGAACTTCTTGAATAAGTCCTTGGTATACTTTGTTTGGGAGACAAAGGTACCCTCCTTAGTTTGCTTGATTTGCAACCCAAGAAAGAACTTGAGTTCACTCATCATAGACATCTCAAACTTCTCCGACATTAGCTTTCCAAACTTTTCACTAAAATGAGGGTTAGTCGAACCAAGTATGATATCATCAACACAAATTTGGCACACAAATAATTCACCATTAACCCTTTTAGTAAAAAGAGTGGAATCAATTTTTCCAATCTCAAAGCCTTTTTCAATAAGGAACTTGGTCAAGCATTTATCCCCCGCTCTAGGAGCTTGTTTAAGACCATAAAGAGCTTTGTGAAGTTTGTAAACATGGTCGGGTTTCTTAGGTTAAGAAAGCCGGGAGGTTGCTTAACATAAACTTCCTCCTCAATTTCACCATTTAGAAAAGCACTTTTAATGTCCATTTGGTACAAGGTAATATCGTGGTGATTTGCATAGGCAAGTAAGATGCGGATGGACTCAAGTCTAGCAATGGGGGCATATGTCTCACCATAGTCCATACTCCCTCCGTTCCATAATGTAGTGCCTATAGATTTTCTAAAAAGTCAAACCTCACAAACTTTGACCAAGTTTGTGGAGAAAAATATTTACATCTAGAGTGCGAAACATATATCACTAGATTCATCATAAGATGTAGTTTCACATTATATTTTTTGGTATTGTAAATATAAATATTTTTCTCTACAAACTTGGTCAAAGTTTTAAAGTTTGACTTCTCAAAAAAATCTATAGGCACTATATTATGGAACGGAGGGAGTACCTTCGACTTGAGTGTAGCCTTGGGCGACGAGACGTGCTTTGTTGCGAACGACTTGTCCATCTTCATCTTGCTTGTTGCAAAACACCCATTTGGTACCGATGATGTTGTGGTTGTTGTCGGGCTTATCAACCAATGTCCACACTTGGTTACTCTCAAAATTGTGTAGCTCTTCATGCATGGCATTTATCCAATCCGGATCTTCTAATGCTTCTTCAACCTTCATAGGTTCAATGCTAGAGATGAATGAATAATGTTCACAAAAATTAGCCAAACGAGTTTTAGAGCGAGTGATTATCCCGGTTTGGATATCATTGAAGATTTGTTCGACGGGATGGTCTCTTGTGACTCTTTCTCTAACTCATGAGAGATTTTATTTGGGTCGGGGTGGAACATCTTCTTCATCATCTTGTTCTTCCTCTTGGCCTTATTCATTGTTGGTGTTGTTGCTGTTCTCTTATGGAGGTGGAGAAGGAGGTTGATGAGGTTCATCTTGGTGTACTTCCTCGTTTTCTTCATCTTGACGTGTCCCACTTGTGGATGCCTCCGTGTCAACTCTTGGTTCACCTTGTCGTGAGGTAGAAGCTTCCACTTGGACGGACGAGGTACTCTCCTTCACCTCCAATGGACGAATCTTGCCAATAGGCAAGTCTTGGATTGCTTCCAAATGGTCTTTGTATCCTACATCAATTCGCAATTGCTCTACTTGCGAGCCGTTAGATTCATTAAACTTTCTGGTGAAATTGTTGTAGATAGGGTATGTGTGAGAGTTTGAGCCATAACCGAGTAGGAAACCCTCATGAGATTTAGGAGCAAATTTAGAACGACGATGCTTATCAAGAATGTAACACTTTGAGCCGAATACTTGAAAGTATCCAACTTGGGGTTTGTTACCGGTGAGAAGCTCGTATGTCGTCTTGCTGAGTAGCTTGTGAAGATATAAACGATTTGTTGCATGACAAGTTGTATCAACCGCTTCCGCCCAAAAGTGTTTTGGCGTCTTGTACTCATCAAGCATCGTTCTCGCCATCTCAATAAGAATTTGGTTCTTCCTCTCAACAACTCCATTTTGTTGAGGCATGTATGTAGCCGAGAACTCATGTGAAATCGGGTCTTCGTCAAGAAAGGTGTCCACATTTGCGTTCTTGAACTCCGTTCCGTTGTCGCTGCGAACCTTCTTGATCTTCACTTCAAAATGATTTTGGGCCTTCGTAGCGAAGTTCTTGAAGATCTTTTGGACCTGCGATTTATCATTAAGAAAGAATGCCCACATAAATCTTGAAAAATCATCGACTATGACTAGACCAACTGAGTTTCCATCGAGACTTTTATAGGCGTTGGGACCAAAGAGATCCATATGAAGTAGCTCGAGCGGTCTTCTCGTGGTCATGATGTTCTTCACGGGGTGGCTTCCTCCAACCTGTTTTCCTGCTTGACAAGCACTGCACAATCTATACTTATCAAATATAACATCTTTCACTCCAATGATATGATCACCTTTAATAAGCTTATCAAGATTTCGCATGCCCACATGACCTAACCTTCTATGCCACAACCAACTTTTAGAGGATTTAGCAATTAAGCAAGTTCTAGGTTTAGCCTTTTTAGTGAAATCAACAATGTATAGATCACCTCTACGTATATCGGTAAAGACCATATTATGATTATCTCTTCGACACACTTGGCAATCTACTTCAGTAAATAGGACATTGAAGCCAAAGTCAGCTAGTCTAGATACGGAAAGTAAATTATAGCCAAGAGATTCAACGAGCATAACATTTTGTATGGAGCTATCATGTGAGATGGCCACCTTACCAAGGCCAACCACCTTACCCTTTGAGTTATCACCAAAAGTGACATACTTTCGAGGGCCATCATTTTCAGCAAGCTCTCGAAACATATCCTTGTCTCTGGTCATGTGATCGGTACATCCACTATCAAGAACCCATTCCTTTCCTCCAGCCATGTAGTCGCGACGATTAGCCATAAGACCAAAATGTCTCACAGACTCATCAAGATCAAAGTCACTATCATCATCCTCATCATAGTATCCATGTTCAACATCGTCTTGTGATTGATCAATTCCTAGAGTGATTCATTAGATAAGTGATCATCATAATGTTCACCTTTATGAATTCTAATGACTTTGGAAATGATGTTGCTAATGATTCCAACATCTCCTTTGGCACGCATAAGTTCACGAAGCTCAAGTAGACAATCACCAAACTTAGGATCATTGGAATTCATCTTACTTAAGGCAATTGACTTATGAAGAATCACATCTAGATTTAGCAAGGAATAGTTTGGAAATCGTTTCTCAAGAAATCTCCATATGGTGTAAGCACAATCAAGAGTAGGCAAGCAACCAAACAAATTTCTAGGCAAACCTCTAGTAATAAGATTGACAGTTCTAAGGTTGCCATCATGTCAATGGACTCATTGGGGGTAGGATGCAAAGGATCAACAAGGGGCGCACAAGGACTAGTAATGTACTTGTTCAAGTGATATTCATTGAAAATCTCAAGCATCTCATTTTTCCAATCATGAAAGAACTCTCCATCAAGTATAGGCACTCTACGTCTAAGACTCCTCAACGTAGACTCATCCATTTTCCTATGATGGTGATTAAACCAAAGCAATGGAGACCAAAGCTCTGATACAAATTGAAAGGATTGAGAAGAGGTGTCTAGGGGGGTGATTAGACCCTCAACAAAGAAAAGTAGCAGTTTTTTAATTCTTTAAGTTAAGGTGGAGTTTTAGCACAAGTTTAAACATTCACCATACATTTCAAGCAAGCATGACAAGAGTATATGAGCAGCGGAAAGTAAACATGCAAGTTGCAAGAAAGTAAAAGGATGGGATTGGAGTGTGCAACCTCAATTGGAGACACAGAGATTTTTGGCGTGGTTCCGATAGGTGGTGCTATCGTACATCCACGTTGATGGAGAATTCAACCCACGAAGAGTAACGGTTGCGCGAGTCCACGGAGGGCTCCACCCACGAAGGGTCCATGAAGAAGAAACCTTGTCTATCCCACCATGGCCATCGCCCACGAAGAACTTGCCTCACTTGGATAGATCTTCACGAAGTAGGTGATCTCCTTGCCCTTACAAACTCCTTGGTTGGACTCCACAATCTTGACGGAGGCTCCCAAATGACACCTAACCAATCTAGGAGAAACCACTCTCCAAAAGGTAATAAATGGTGTGTTGTTGATGAACTCCTTGCTCTTGTGCTTCAAATGATAGTCTCCCCAACACTCAACTCTCTCTCTCTCTCACAGATTTGGATATGGTGGAAAGATGATTTGAGTGGAAAGCAACTTGGGGAAGGCTAGAGATCAAGATTCTTGTGGTTGGATTGGAATATCTTAGTCTCAACACATGAGTAGGTGGTTCTCTCTCTTTCAGAAAATGAGTAGTGGAAGTGTAGGCACGTTCTGATGGCTCTGTCCACGAATGGAGGATGGGTGGAGGGGTATATATAGCCTCCACACAAAATCTAGCTGTTACACAAAATTCACCAAACTCAGTGGGACCGAATCGAGAAACTCGGTCAGACCGATATTGTTTAAAATGTGAACGTTAGGGTTTTTGGTGGGACCGATATGATCAACTTGGTGGGACCGATGTGCTAGGGTTAGGGTAAAACCTCAACTCAGTTTGACCAATTACACAAACTCGGTGAGACTGATTTTGGTAATAAGCAAAACAGAGAGTTGGTCAAGCAAACTCGGTGGGACCGATTGCATATCTCGGTGAGACCGAGATAATTGCAACACACGACAAAGAGTTTGCAAGCCCATCTCGGTGAGACCGAGATCCCATCGGTGAGACCAAACTGATTAGGGTTTCATGGCAGTGGCTATGTCAAACGAACTCGGTGGCACCGGATAGATCAAATCGGTGGGGCCGAGTTTGACTTTAGGTTTGGGACATATGTGGAAATGAGAAAGTGGTTGAGGGCTTTGGAGCATATCATTAAGCACTTTGAGCAAGCAAGCCATTGAGCAACACCTCATCCCCTTTTAATAGTATTGGCTTTCCTATGGACTCAATGTGATCTTGGACCACTAAAATGAAAATGTAGAGTCTTGAGCTTTTGCCAATGTTTATCCTTAGCATCTTGAAGGGGTTCCACATCCTCTTGTCCATGCCACGCCTTTGTTGAACTTTCTGAAATATACTAGCTAAAAGTATTAGTCCAACAAAAGATATGTTGACATTAATTACCAAAATCACCCAGTGAGCACTTGTGCTTTCAGTTCTCGTTATGATCACGCTATTACAGTTAACGTTAGAACAACCCCAAAATACATCATTTGGTATGAAGATACTTGATGCTCTCATGATGAAAGGAATTATGCATACGTTAACTTTCATGTGTTATAAACCATAAACTTGTGATGAAGGGATCTCATAGTATAACAATCAACTTGGGCCAGTTCAACACAAGTGTTCTTCTAACATTGTGCCCTCAAAATTGTTGGCATCCTCGTTACACTTAACTTATGCATGTGATCAGGAAAACAAAACCATCATGCAACACTTGAGCTAGTCCTAGAGGCGAGATTAGGAATCAATTTACCATTTTATTATTCTACACGTCTACATGAGTTTTTCTCCCAGCCTCGTGGTTATTGCATACTCTAGCACCATTGCAGTTATAGTGTCGAACATAAACAATATTATTAGCTTGGAAATAAATAATAACATTGTAATTATTGCTCCTATGACATATTTCCAACACCGGTTTGCTGGCTATTTGACGCACAAAGATGTTAGATAGCCATAGGATAAATGGACCAAGACCAAAAGGCAATGCAAATGCTTTAGTAATAAAAAATATATTAATTAAACGGCTATAGGATTCTAAAAAAATGGCTATAGTGCTTGAAAATAAATTAATTGGGCATAAACGAACTTCGAATTGGATGGAGTTTTATATGTGGTGTCTCTAGACTATAGCACGACCAAACAAAAGTACACTAGCGACTTTGGTAGTGTAGGGTTATCCACCTCTCATTTCACGACCAAAAGATTTTTGCTAACAGGATTGATCTCGCAGATGTAAAGAGGAGGATTCTTGCGATTTGAGTTTTGGAGTCTCATATACACGCGCATACACTTACCTTTATGAATGCACGCACGTATACCCTACTCCTATGAGCACCTTCGAAAGACTAAGCCGGCATATTATCTTAAATTTATGAAGTCGCCATAGACACCTCGTCGTCGACGCGAACGTCTCCTCCCACTGAATGCGCATCGCCGGAAATCCTGAAATAAATCAAAAAATAAATGCAAGTATAAAGATTTAAACCCTGATAGGCTGGGAATATCACAGTCTCTCTAACCATCTAACCACAGATTTGTTATTTGAGGGGAAGGCAAACTATAAGTTCTTTTTTTAAGGTAAGGCCTCCTACTTTTTATCTCTTGTGAGAAAGAGAGAGGGCACCATCTCAACCCAGGGGCATATGCACCCACTTTTCATAAAATGCATTTTAAGCATGTTTTAAAATATCAAAAAAATCAAAAGAAAATATCACGCATACATGTTCGCAAATATGTGTACACGGCACAAAGTTTTATGAAAAAAATGTCTTTTTGTTTTGCCTCCGCAAAAAAGACAAATTTCAATGCTTCTAAATAGTGTTTC
Source organism: Triticum aestivum (assembly GCF_018294505.1). Taxonomy (NCBI): domain Eukaryota; kingdom Viridiplantae; phylum Streptophyta; class Magnoliopsida; order Poales; family Poaceae; genus Triticum; species Triticum aestivum. Next base: position 318,775,148 of record NC_057812.1, read on the forward strand.
ACAACATAATTTTTTATCTTTTTTGCACAGGCCACAAAAAAGTTATTTTTCCGTAAAACTTTATGCACGCACATAGAACATGGAGACGTACCCGTGCAATTTTTTTCCAGATTTTTTAGAATTTAGAAATGTATTTTTTAAAATAGGTTCATATATAATCGGGTTTATCCATGCACTTCTTGTGAGAAAGAGGCAAACTACAACTACAATGCATCAGGTCACCCCGCCCATTCTTCGTTTCTGCCGCGTGTATCTCGACGGCCCATGAAGATCACATCGAAGTAGAAAGGAAGCCCAAAGCCCACCAATAATAACAGGTCGGAACGTGCGCGTCGTGTCCTGCCTCTCCTCGACCTCCGAATCTACTCTCTTGTCTATGCAGCTTGCTTCCCCTATCTATTTTCTAGAGGGAGGGGGAGAGAGGGACAACCAAGATCCAAATCTTGGCCAGCGACTCGATCGGATCTCCAGCCGACGCCGGCGACCATGGCTCGCCATCACCTCCTTCTCTTCCTCCCTCTTCTCGCGCTTGCCTTCTCCTTTGTCATCGCCGCCCCTGAGGTACCCAACTCTTGCTCTCTTAGCAAATCCTTTATCTGTTGCCCCCTTACGATGGCTCCATCCGTATGCTGCCACAGAGACAGGGAGATGCCGCGGCCTTCATCGATGGCGCATCGCACCGCTACCTGAGGGATCAGCCAGAGGACCAGGTTCAGTCCCCAGTTATCCTCTCTCTTTCTCTGCGGACCAATCTGTCGCTGCGTGCCACCAAGTTCAAACGACTCTTCCAGCTAATCCATACCGGATTATAGTTTCTACTAGTTCGTAGCTTACACATGTACAGTAAAAAATACCAGACGACCATTGAAAAAACAAATACTAGCTGTTACAACGCGATATGATGCATTTACATCGGGGCTTAAAGAGAGCCAATAAAGCCAGTAATAGATCGTCAACTACCCAGCCATTTATGTCATCCCATCTACTCGTTCTCAAACAAGAAAGTTAAGCACCTACTCTCCACGGGTGCTTAGAGTATGGTTAATAGTATAGTGAACAACCGGCTATATGAAATTATCATGTCAGCTATAGCCAACCTAATAGACAACACTAATAGTAGCTAGTTACTAAGTACTTACTACTTTATTAATATATGACCCACCCTACACTTTCACAATGTTTTTTGGAGGCCTTGCTGCAGCTGGCTGTTAATCTACAGCCTGCCTCCCTTCTCTCCCCTCTTCTCTCGCGTCCATCTAACTCAACAAAAATACAATACTTTAATCCTTAAAGCCTACTGACTGTATCTTATTAGACTTGCTCTTAGATGCATAACAACATTTAGTCAGAGGTACCTAAAATTAGCACCTTATCAAACCTGCATGGCAAGAAGCAGTTTATTGCTTTGTTTGCTACAAGCACCTCTTCAAGCACCT